>NC_061484.1:31816954-31918836 GCF_022539355.2 Hippoglossus stenolepis
TTTTTGTGAACAAGCTCAGCTAAAATATCCTTTGGGATAATGGGGGTCACATATCTATTTTGGGCATCAAGGACTCAAGGTTTTGGAATCCCTGCTTTAGTGCAATAAACTTCAGGCCGAGTGAAGAAATGTCCCAGGGCCCCAGATCCTTCTGAGACTTCATGACTTCATGTTGCAATGTATTTAATCATAAATTTATTTTATTTTATCCATTTATTTATCTTTTTACAGTTTATTTAAAACCAAACACGTGTGACATCACACCAAAGCACAATATTCAAATTACAGGGTCTGACCCTTCTAATAAGAAAACAACATGTGATTTTTCCTCATATCATCTTATTAGTTTGATCAATGAAAGTGTATTAGCATCATTCCTAATTAAGTTTTTTTATTTTCAAGTGTTTGTAACTCTGCCTGAATGTGTGCGCTGCAGGTGGCTGAGACACAAACCCCTCACAGCGGATGTCACTCTCCTGTTCCGGGCCCTGATTGACAACCTGGAGATCTCCATGATCCCGCCCTGGTGCTGCTGCCTCTGCTGCTCCGGGCCGCAGCGCTGCACTACCTGCTGGGCATCATCATCCTGACAGCTCTGCCCAGCCTGGTCCTCTGGTACTACTACGCCACGCACCGCAAGAGGAGACGCACCCTCTTCTTCCTCACTCTGGCGCTGTTCTCTCTGGCCTACATGTATTACCTCTTCATCACAGAGATTCTACCGCGTGGGGACGTCAGCCATCTTGCAGCTGTGCACTGTGACTGCTGGGATGATCCTCACCATCGGATCTCTCATTCACACCAAGAGAGGCCCAGGGTTTCACACCACCTCCTATCACAGCCAGAGTGAGGAGGTTAAAAAGGACTCGACACATCTTAATGGATCCATCCAATCAGCGGCCTCCTCCTCCTCTCCTCCTGCCCTGACAGAAAAGTGGAGCAGATGCTCTGTGTGCAAAACAATGCGACCCCCGCGGGCCGGACACTGTCGAACCTGTGGATCCTGCGTCAAGCGTCTGGACCACCACTGTGTCTGGTGGGTTGGATTTGATATTATAACATCTTTATACTTCTTTGAATTGTACATTCACACCACATCATGAAAGTGAATATTGAATTATGACAGATTAGATAACTGCCCTGTAATTACACAACAACAAGACTCCTACTGTACCCACTGGTTTCCTCAGGGCCGTGCACAGACATTTTGGGGAGCGGGGGCTCAAGTGAAAAACTCTTTGCATCCAAAGATTGATTTTTAAATGGAAACTGCTCCCAGCAAAAATGTCTTGAAATGTAAACTTGAACTAGAAAACTGGTAAACTGGGATCTGTCTCAGGCCAACCAGGAAGACAGGGTGTCTATTTGTTTGTGAGCTTTATCAGACACTTTCCTGAACTGCACACTGCCAAGAACATTAAAGATGATGATGTCAGTTTTATAAATCTCTTTATACCTCATGCACAGTTTCTGAATTGTTTCATTGTCTGCAATAGACTTACAACCTCAAAGACAAAAGAATAAAATGTATATATGATGTTAATCTTCCTGTTTATTATTCACATTTACTATATAGATAGAAACTCCAGAACCAACCATGTTATACTGTGAGTATACTGAATCTATTACCACCAAACTAGAATAACCCACATGATAGTCTGACCAGGAAATATTCAATAGTCCTTCAAATGTAAACTTCAAATACTACATCTACTGAGTTATTTTAAATACAGCAGGTATATGGAGCCAACATATCCAGGTCAGCTTGGGTCTCACAGATCTTTGTCTTGTGGGTCTGTGTTGTGTTTGTGTGTTTGTGTTGAGGTGTTGCAGGATAAACAGCTGTGTCGGACAGGCAAACCACCGCAGTTTCCTGCTGACCCTCTTGGTGTTCGTGCTGACCTCTCTGTATGGGATCAGTTTGGTGCTTTGCAGCATCTGTCCTCGGCAGTATGTCATGACGGCTCTCTTCTACTGCCCCGGTGTCTACAGCCAGTCCAGGTACAGCACTCTATATATCATAAATACATGTTTATGTATCATATCTTCTGTCTCATCCCAACAACTACATCAGAAGTCCACATTGAAAAAGTTCACCAAATTAATATAAACACAAAAATTGACTTTACTTGTTGCTATTAGATAATAGGTATGATATGATGATATTAGTAGAATTGGTAAGGACATATATTCTACTGCCTCATCTTTGATACATTGATGTATTAGAGTCATCAGTATTTGATTGTGGGAAACAGTTAAAAGAAGATTCTATTTGGAAATTTTTGACTACTTATTTAAATGTTGTCCATGTTTTGAGGTAATTTAATTTGAAACAAGTCAGGGCCTTTGGAACGGCTGTCAAAAAATACAATTAACTCAAAACACATATTTTCAACTTGTGTCTTTGTTAAAATAAGTATATAGTATATATAAGTATATATTCTATAATATTAAAGGCATAATGGTCATAGGGGAAGCTCCAAGAACCTATCCTTGATAGGACCTTGATAGGTGATTAACCTATCACCTATTAACCATAGGTTGATAGCTGACCTATCAACCATAGGTTGATTCATGACCTATCAACCTAGGTTGACCATTATTAAAGGCATAATGGTCATAGGGAAGCTCCAAGGACCTATCATTGATAGGACCTTGATAGGTGATAGGTCAATCACCTATCAACCATAGGTTTATAGGTCGTGAATATTAAAGGCATAATGGTCATAGGGGATGCTCCAAGGACCTATCCTGATAGGACCTTGATCCGTGATTAACCGACCTGTCAACCATAGGTTTATAGGTCGTGAATATTAAAGGCATAATGGTCATAGCGGAAGCTCCAGGACCTATCCTTGATAGGACCTTGATAGGTGATTAACCTATCACCTATCAACCATAGGTTTATAGGTCGTGAATATTAAAGGCATAATGGTCATAGAGGCTCCAAGGACCTATCCTTGATAGGACCTTGATAGGTGATTAACCTATCACCTGTCAACCATAGGTTTATAGGTCGTGAATATTAAAGGCATAATGGTCATTAGAGGCTCCAAGGACCTATCATTGATGGACCTTGATAGGTGATTAACCTATCACCTATTAACCATAGGTTGATAGCTGACCTATCAACCATAGGTTGATTCATGACCTATCAACCTAGGTTGACCATTATTAAAGGCATAATGGTCATAGGGGAAGCTCCAAGGACCTATCCTTGATAGGACCTTGATAGGTGATTAACCTATCAACCATAGGTTGATTCATGACCTATCAACCTCGGTTGATTGGTCGTGAATATTAAAGGCATAATGGTCACAGAGGAAGCTCCAGGACCTATCCTTGATAGGACCTTGATAGTGATTAACCGACCTGTCAACCATAGGTTTATAGGTCGTGAATATTAAAGGCATAATGGTCATAGGGAAGCTCCAAGGACCTATCCTTGAGAGGACCTTGATAGGTGATTAACCTATCACCTATTAACCACAGGTTGACAGCTGACCTATCAACCATAGGTTGATTCAGACCTATCAACCCTAGGTTAACCATTATGAAAGGCATAATGGTCATAGAAGCTCAAGGACCTATCCTTGATAGGACCTTCTTGATAGGTGATAGGTCAATCACCTATCAACCATAGGTTTATAGGTTGTGAATATTAAAGGCATAATGGTCATAGGGAAGCTCCAAGGACCTTTCCTTGATAGGACCTTGATAGGTGATTAACCTATCACCTATCAACCATAGGTTGATTCATGACCTATCAACCCAAGGTTGATTGGTCGTGGATATTAAAGGCATAATGGTCATAGGGGATGCTCCAAGGACCTATCCCTGATAGGACCTTGATAGGTGATTAACCGACCTGTCAACCATAGGTTTATAGGTCATGAATATTAAAGACATAATGGTCATAGGGAGCTCCAGAACCTATCCTTGATAGGAACTTGATGGGTGATTAACCGACCTGTCAACCATAGGTTTATAGGTCGTGAATATTAAAGACATAATGGTCAAGGGAAAGCTCCAAGACCTATCCTTGATAGGACCTTGATAGGTGATTAACCGACCTGTCAACCATAGGTTTATAGGTCATGAATATTAAAGGCATAATGGTCATAGGGGAAGCTCCAGGACCTATCCTGATAGGACCTTGATAGGTGATTAACCTATCACCTGTCAACCATAGGTTTATAGGTCGTGAATATTAAAGGCATAATGGTCATGAGGGAAGCTCCAAGGACCTATCCTTGATAGGACCTTGATAGGTGATTAACCTATCACCTATTAACCATAGGTTGATAGCTGACCTATCAACCATAGGTTGATTCATGACCTATCAACCTAGGTTGACCATTATTAAGGCATAATGGTCATAGGGAGCTCCAAGGACCTATCCTTGATAGGACCTTGATAGGTGATTAACCTATCAACCATAGGTTGATTCATGACCTATCAACCTAGGTTGATTGGTCGTGAATATTAAAGGCATAATGGTCACAGGGAAGCTCCAAGAACCTATCCTTGATAGGACCTTGATAGAGTGATTAACCGACCTGTCAACCATAGGTTTATAGGTCGTGAATATTAAAGGCATAATGGTCATAGGGAAGCTCCAAGGACCTATCCTTGAGAGGACCTTGATAGGTGATTAACCTATCACCTATAACCCCAGGTTGACAGCTGACCTATCAACCATAGGTTGATTCATGACCTATCAACCCTAGGTTAACCATTTGAAAGGCATAATGGTCATAGGGGAAGCTCCAGGGACCCTATCCTTGATAGGACCTTGATAGGTGATAGGTCAATCACCTATCAACCATAGGTTTATAGGTCGTGAATATTAAAGGCATAATGGTCATAGGAAGCTCCAAGGACCTTTCCTTGATAGGACCTTGATAGGTGATTAACCTATCACCTATCAACCATAGGTTGATTCATGACCTATCAACCCAAGGTTGATTGGTCGTGGATATTAAAGGCATAATGGTCATGAGGATGCTCCAAGGACCTATCCTTGATAGGAACTTGATAGGTGATTAACCGATCCCTGTCAACCATAGGTTTATAGGTCGTGAATATTAAAGACATAATGGTCATGGGGAAGCTCAAGAACCTATCCTTGATAGGACCTTGATAGGTGATTAACCGACCTGTCAACCATAGGTTTATAGGTCATGAATATTAAAGACATAATGGTCATAGGGAAGCTCCAAGAACCTATCTGATAGGAACATGATAGGTGATTAACCGACCTGTCAACCATAGGTTTATAGGTCGTGAATATTAAAGGCATAATGGTCATAGGGAAGCTCCAGGACCTATCCTTGATAGGACCTTGATAGGTGATTAACCTATCACCTATCAACCATAGGTTGATTCATGACCTATCAACCTAGGTTGACCATTATTAAAGGCATAATGGTCATAGGGAGGCTCCAGGACCTATCCTTGATAGGACCTTGATAGGTGATTAACCTATCACCTATCAACCATAGGTTTATAGGTCGTGAATATTAAAGGCATAATGGTCATGGGGGAGAGTCCAGGACCTATCCTTGATAGGACCTTGATAGGTGATTAACCGACCTGTCAACCATAGGTTTATAGGTCGTGAATATTAAAGGCATAATGGTCATAGAGGAAGCTCCAGGACCTATCCTTGATAGGACCTTGATAGGTGACCTGTCAACCATAGGTTTATAGGTCGTGAATATTAAAGGCATAATGGTCATATGGGAAGCTCCAGAACCTATCCTTGATAGGACCTTGATGAGTGATTACCCGACCTGTAAACCATAGGTTTATAGGTCGTGAATATTAAAGGCATAATGGTCATGGGGAAGCTCCAGGACCTATCCTTGATAGGACCTTGATAGGTGATTAACCTATCACCTATCAACCATAGGTTGATAGCTGACCTATCAACCATAGGTTGATTCAAGACCTATCAACCTAGGTTGACCATTATTAAAGGCATAATGGTCATAGGTGAAGCTCCAAGGACCTATCCTTGATAGGACCTTGATAGGTGATTAAACTATCACCTATCAACCATAGGTTTATAGGTCGTGAATATTAAAGGCATAATGGTCATAAGGAAGCTCCAGAACCTATCCTTCATAGGACCTTGATAGGTGATTAACCTACCACCTGTCAACCATAGTTTATAGGTCGTGACTATTAAAGGCATAATGGTCATAGGGAAGCTCCAAGGACCTATCCTTGATAGGACCTTGATAGGTGATTAACCTATCACCTATCAACCATAGGTAGGTGACCTGTCAACCATAGGTTTATAGGTCGTGACTATTAAAGGCATAATGGTCATAGGGGAAGCTCCAAGGACCTATCCTTGATAGGACCTTGATAGGTGATTAACCTATCACCTATCAACCATAGGTAGGTGACCTGTCAACCATAGGTTTATAGGTCGTGACTATTAAAGGCATAATGGTCATAGGGAAGCTCCAAGAACCTATGCTTGATAGGACCTTGATAGGTGATTAACCTATCACCTATCAACCATAGGTAGGTGACCTGTCAACCATAGGTTTATAGGTCGTGACTATTAAAGGCATAATGGTCATAGGGAGCTCCAAGAACCTATCCTTGATAGGACCTTGATAGGTGATTAACCTATCACCTATCAACCATAGGTTTATAGGTCGTGAATATTAAAGGCATAATGGTCATAGGGGAAGCTCCAAGGACCTATCCTTGATAGGACCTTGATAGGTGATTAACCTATCACCTATCAACCATAGGTAGATAGGTGACCTGTCAACCATAGGTTTTTCATATTAAAGGCATAATGGTCATAGGGAAGCTCCAAGAACCTATCCTTGATAGGACCTTGATAGGTGATTAACCGACCTGTCAACCATAGGTTTATAGGTCGTGAATATTAAAGGCATAATGGTCATGGGGAAGCTCCAAGAACCTATCCTTGATAGGACCTTGATAGGTGATTATCCGACCTGTCAACCATAGGTTTATAAGTCGTGAATATTAAAGGCATAATGGTCATAGGGGAAGCTCCAAGGACCTATCATTGATAGGACCTTGATAGGTGATAGGTCAATCACCTATCAACCATAGGTTTATAGGTCATGAATATTAAAGGCATAATGGTCATAGGGAAGCTCCAAGAACCTATCCTTGATAGGACCTTGATAGGTGATTAACCGACCTGTCAACCACAGGTTTATAGGTCATGAATATTAAAGGCATAATGGTCATGGGGAAGCTCCAAGAACCTATCCTTGATAGGACCTTGATAGGTGATTAACCGACCTGTCAACCATAGGTTTATAGGTCGTGAATATTAAAGGCATAATGGTCATAGGGGAAGCTCCAAGGACCTATCCTTGATAGGACCTTGATAGGTGATTAACCTATCACCTATTAACCATAGGTTGATAGCTGACCTATCAACCATAGGTTGATTCATGACCTATCAACCCTAGGTTGACCATTATTAAAGGCATAATGGTCATAGGGGAAGCTCCAAGGACCTATCCTTGATAGGACCTTGATAGGTGATTAACCGACCTGTCAACAATAGGTTTATAGGTCGTGAATATTAAAGGCATGATGGTCATAGGGAAGCTCCAAGGACCTATCCTTGATAGGACCTTGATAGGTGATTAACCTATCACCCCCTATCAACCATAGGTTGATTCATGACCTATCAACCTAGGTTGACCATTATGAAAGGCATAATGGTCATAGGGAAGCTCCAAGGACCTATCCTTGATAGGACCTTGATAGGTGATAGGTCAATCACCTATCAACCATAGGTTTATAGGTCGTGAATATTAAAGGAATAATGGTCATAGGGAAGCTCCAAGGACCTATCCTTGATAGGACCTTGATAGGTGATTAACCGAACTGTCAACCATAGGTTTATAGGTCGTGAATATCAAAGGCATAATGGTCATGAGAAGCTCCAGGACCTTTCCTTGATAGGACCTTGATAGGTGATTAACCTATCACCTATCAACCATAGGTTGATGACCTATCAACCAGGTTGATTGGTCGTGAATATTAAAGGCATAATGGTCATAGGGGATGCTCAAGGACCTATCCTGATAGGACCTTGATAGGTGATTAACCTAGACCTGTCAACCATAGGTTTATAGGTCATGAATATTAAAGGCATAATGGTCATAGGGAAGATCCAAGAACCTATCCTTGATAGGACCTTGATAGGTGATTAACCTATCACCTATCAACCATAGGTTGATTCATGACCTATCAACCTAGGTTGACCATTATTAAAGGCATAATGGTCATAGGGGAGCTCCAAGGACCTATCCTTGATAGGACCTTGATAGGTGATTAACCTATCACCTATCAACCATAGGTTGATATGTATCACCTGAGTTGACATTATTAAAGGCATAATGGTCATGGGGAAGCTCCAAGGACCTATCCTTATTAGGACCTTGATAGGTGATTAACCGACCTGTCAACCATAGGTTTATAGGTCGTGAATATTAAAGGCATAATGGTCATAGGGAGCTCCAAGGACCTATCCTTATAGGACCTTGATAGGTGATTAACCTATCACCTATCAACCATAGGTTTATAGGTCGTGAATATTAAAGGCATAATGGTCATAGGGAAGGTCCAAGGACCTATCCTTGATAGGACCTTGATAGGTGATTAACCGACCTGTCAACCATAGGTTTATAGGTCGTGAATATTAAAGGCATAATGGTCATAGGGGAAGCTCCAAGGACCTATCCTTGATAGGACCTTGATAGGTGATTACCCGACTTGTCAACCATAGGTTTATAGGTCGTGAATATTAAAGGCATAATGGTCATAGGGGAAGCTCCAAGGACCTATCCTTGATAGGACCTTGATAGGTGACCTGTCAACCATAGGTTTATAGGTCGTGAATATTAAAGGCATAATGGTCATAGGGGAAGCTCCAAGGACCTATCCTTGATAGGACCTTGATAGGTGATTACCCGACCTGTCAACCATAGGTTTATAGGTCATGAATAAAGGCATAATGGTCATAGGGGAAGCTCCAAGGACCTATCCTTGATAGGACCTTGATAGGTGATTAACCTATCACCTATCAACCATAGGTTGATAGCTGACCTATCAACCTTAGGTTGATTCAAGACCTATCAACCCTAGGTTGACCATTATTAAAGGCATAATGGTCATAGGTGAAGCTCCAAGGACCTATCCTTGATAGGACCTTGATAGGTGATTAACCTATCACCTATCAACCATAGGTTTATAGGTCGTGAATATTAAAGGCATAATGGTCATAGGGGAAGCTCCAAGAACCTATCCTTCATAGGACCTTGATAGGTGATTAACCTACCACCTGTCAACCATAGGTTTATAGGTCGTGACTATTAAAGGCATAATGGTCATGGGAAGCTCCAAGGACCTATCCTTGATAGGACCTTGATAGGTGATTAACCTATCACCTATCAACCATAGGTAGGTGACCTGTCAACCATAGGTTTATAGGTCGTGACTATTAAAGGCATAATGGTCATAGGGGAAGCTCCAAGGACCTATCCTTGATAGGACCTTGATAGGTGATTAACCTATCACCTATCAACCATAGGTAGGTGACCTGTCAACCATAGGTTTATAGGTCGTGACTATTAAAGGCATAATGGTCATAGGGGAAGCTCCAAGAACCTATCCTTGATAGGACCTTGATAGGTGATTAACCTATCACCTATCAACCATAGGTAGGTGACCTGTCAACCATAGGTTTATAGGTCGTGACTATTAAAGGCATAATGGTCATAGGGGAAGCTCCAAGAACCTATCCTTGATAGGACCTTGATAGGTGATTAACCTGTCACCTATCAACCATAGGTTTATAGGTCGTGAATATTAAAGGCATAATGGTCATAGGGGAAGCTCCAAGGACCTATCCTTGATAGGACCTTGATAGGTGATTAACCTATCACCTATCAACCATAGGTAGATAGGTGACCTGTCAACCATAGGTTGTTTCATATTAAAGGCATAATGGTCATAGGGGAAGCTCCAAGAACCTATCCGTGATAGGACCTTGATAGGTGATTAACCGACCTGTCAACCATAGGTTTATAGGTCGTGAATATTAAAGGCATAATGGTCATAGGGGAAGCTCCAAGAACCTATCCTTGATAGGACCTTGATAGGTGATTAACCGACCTGTCAACCATAGGTTTATAGGTCGTGAATATTAAAGGCATAATGGTCATAGGGGAAGCTCCAAGGACCTATCCTTGATAGGACCTTGATAGGTGATTAACCTATCACCTATCAACCATAGGTTGATAGCTGACCTATCAACCATAGGTTGATTCATGACCTATCAACCTAGGTTGACCATTATTAAAGGCATAATGGTCATAGGGGAAGCTCCAAGGACCTATCATTGATAGGACCTTGATAGGTGATAGGTCAATCACCTATCAACCATAGGTTTATAGGTCGTGAATATTAAAGGCATAATGGTCATAGGGGAAGCTCCAAGAACCTATCCTTGATAGGACCTTGATAAGTGATTAACCGACCTGTCAACCATAGGTTTATAGGTCATGAATATTAAAGGCATAATGGTCATAGGGGAAGCTCCAAGAACCTATCCTTGATAGGACCTTGATAGGTGATTAACCGACCTGTCAACCATAGGTTTATAGGTCGTGAATATTAAAGGCATAATGGTCATAGGGGAAGCTCCAAGGACCTATCCTTGATAGGACCTTGATAGGTGATTAACCTATCACCTATTAACCATAGGTTGATAGCTGACCTATCAACCATAGGTTGATTCATGACCTATCAACCCTAGGTTGACCATTATTAAAGGCATAATGGTCATAGGGGAAGCTCCAAGGACCTATCCTTGATAGGACCTTGATAGGTGACCTGTCAACCATAGGTTTATAGGTCGTGAATATTAATGGCATAATGGTCATAGGGGAAGCTCCAAGGACCTATCCTTGATAGGACCTTGATAGGTGATTAACCTATCACCTATTAACCACAGGTTGACAGCTGACCTATCAACCATAGGTTGATTCATGACCTATCAACCTAGGTTGACCATTATTAAAGGCATAATGGTCATAGGGGAGCTCCAAGGACCTATCCTTGATAGGACCTTGATAGGTGATAGGTCAATCACCTATCAACCATAGGTTTATAGGTCGTGAATATTAAAGGCATAATGGTCATAGGGGAAGCTCCAAGGACCTATCCTTGATAGGACCTTGATAGGTGATTAACCGAACTGTCAACCATAGGTTTATAGGTCGTGAATATCAAAGGCATAATGGTCATAGGAAGCTCAAGGACCTTTCCTTGATAGGACCTTGATAGGTGATTAACCTATCACCTATCAACCATAGGTTGATTCATGACCTATCAACCCAAGGTTGATTGGTCGTGAATATTAAAGGCATAATGGTCATAGGGGATGCTCCAAGGACCTATCCTGATAGGACCTTGATAGGTGATTAACCGACCTGTCAACCATAGGTTTATAGGTCATGAATATTAAAGGCATAATGGTCATAGGTGAAGCTCCAAGGACCTATCCTTGATAGGAACTTGATAGGTGATTAACCGACCTGTCAACCATAGGTTTATAGGTCGTGAATATTAAAGGCATAATGGTCACAGGGGAAGCTCCAAGGACCTATCCTTGATAGGACCTTGATAGGTGATTAACCTATCACCTATCAACCATAGGTTGATTCATGACCTATCAACCCTAGGTTGACCATTATTAAAGGCATAATGGTCATAGGGGAAGCTCCAAGGACCTATCCTTGATAGGACCTTGATAGGTGATTAACTTATCACCTATCAACCATAGGTTGATTCATGACCTATCAACCTAGGTTGACCATTATTAAAGGCATAATGGTCATAGGGGAAGCTCCAAGGACCTATCCTTGATAGTACCTTGATAGGTGATTAACCGACCTGTCAACCATAGGTTTATAGGTCGTGAATATTAAAGGCATAATGGTCATAGGGGAAGCTCCAAGGACCTATCCTTGATAGGACCTTGATAGGTGAATAACCTATCACCTATCAACCATAGGTTTATAGGTCGTGAATATTAAAGGCATAATGGTCATAGGGAAGCTCCAAGGACCTATCCTTGATAGGACCTTGATAGGTGATTAACCGACCTGTCAACCATAGGTTTATAGGTCGTGAATATTAAAGGCATAATGGTCATAGGGAGCTCCAAGGACCTATCCTGTATAGGACCTTGATAGGTGATTACCCGACTTGTCAACCATAGGTTTATAGGTCGTGAATATTAAAGGCATAATGGTAATAGGGGAAGCTCCAGGACCTATCCTTGATAGGACCTTGATAGGTGACCTGTCAACCATAGGTTTATAGGTCGTGAATATTAAAGGCATAATGGTCATAGGGAAGCTCCAAGAACCTATCCTTGATAGGACCTTGATAGGTGATTAACCTATCACCTATCAACCATAGGTTTATAGGTCGTGAATATTAAAGGCATAATGGTCATAGGGAAGCTCCAAGGACCTATCCTTGATAGGACCTTGATAGGTGATTAACCTATCACCTATCAACCTTAGGTTGATTCAAGACCTATCAACCCTAGGTTGACCATTATTAAAGGCATAATGGTCATAGGTGAAGCTCCAAGGACCTATCCTTGATAGGACCTTGATAGGTGATTAACCTATCACCTATCAACCATAGGTTTATAGGTCGTGAATATTAAAGGCATAATGGTCATAGGGGAAGCTCCAAGAACCTATCCTTCATAGGACCTTGATAGGTGATTAACCTATCACCTATCAACCATAGGTAGGTAACCTGTCAACCATAGGTTTATAGGTCGTGACTATTAAAGGCATAATGGTCATAGGGGAAGCTCCAAGAACCTATCCTTGATAGGACCTTGATAGGTGATTAACCTATCACCTATCAACCATAGGTGTGACCTGTCAACCATAGGTTTATAGGTCGTGACTATTAAAGGCATAATGGTCATAGGGGAAGCTCCAAGGACCTATCCTTGATAGGACCTTGATAGGTGATTAACCGACCTGTCAACCATAGGTTAATAGGTCGTGAATATTAAAGCATAATGGTCATAGGAGAAGCTCCAAGAACCTATCCTTGATAGGACCTTGATGGGAGATTAACCTATCACCTATCAACCATAGGTAGGTGACCTGTCAACCATAGGTTTATAGGTCGTGACTATTAAAGGCATAATGGTCATAGGGGAAGCCCAAGAAACCAATCCTTGAAAGGACCTGTATAGGTGATTAACCTATCACCTATCAACCATAGGTTTATAGGTCGTGAATATTAAAGGCATAATGGTCATAGGGGAAGCTCCAAGGACCTATCCTTGATAGGACCTTGATAGGTGATTAACCTATCACCTATCAACCATAGTAGATAGGTGACCTGTCAACCATAGGTTGTTTCATATTAAAGGCATAATGGTCATAGGGGAAGCTCCAAGAACCTATCCTTGATAGGACCTTGATAGGTGATTAACCGACCTGTCAACCATAGGTTTATAGGTCGTGAATATTAAAGGCATAATGGTCATAGGGGAAGCTCCAAGAACTTATCCTTTATAGGTGATTACCCGACCTGTCAACCATAGGTTTATAGGTCGTGAATATTAAAATCATAATGGTCATAGGGGAAGCTCCAAGGACCTATCCTTGATAGGACCTTGATAGGTGATTAACCTATCACCTATCAACCATGGTAGGTGACCTGTCAACCATAGGTTTATAGGTCATGACTATTAAAGGCATAATGGTCATAGGAAGCTCCAAGGACCTATCCTTGATAGGACCTTGATAGGTGATTAACCTATCACCTATCAAACATAGGTTGATAGCTGACCTATCAATCATAGGTTTATTCAGACCTATCAACCTAGGTTGACCATTATAAGGCATAATGGTCATAGGGAAGCTCCAAGGACCTATCCTGATAGGACCTTGATAGGTGATTAACCGACCTGTCAACCATAGGTTTAAAGGTCGTGAATATTAAAGGCATAATGGTCATAGAGGAAGCTTCAAGGACCTATCCTTGATAGGACCTTGATAGGTGATTACCCGACCTGTCAACCATAGGTTTATAGGTCGTGAATATTAAAGGCATAATGGTGATAGGGGAAGCTCCAAGGACCTATCCTTGATAGGACCTTGATAGGTGATTAACCTATCACCTATCAACCATAGGTCGATTCATGACCTATCATCTCAGGTTGACCATTATTAAAGGCATAATGGTCATAGGGGAAGCTCCAAGGACCTATCCTTGATAGGACCTTGATAGGTGACCTGTCAACCATAGGTTTATAGGTCGTGAATATTAAAGGCATAATGGTCATAGGGGAAGCTCCAAGGACCTATCCTTGATAGGACCTTGATAGGTGATTAACCTATCACCTACCAACCATAGGTTTATAGGTCGTGAATATTAAAGTTATAATGGTCATAGGGGAAACTCCAAGGACCTATCCTTGATAGGACCTTGATAGGTGATTAACCGACCTGTCAACCATAGGTTAATAGGTCGTGAATATTAAAGGCATAATGGTCATAGGAGAAGCTCCAAGAACCTATCCTTGATAGAACCTTGATAGGTGATTAACCTATCACCTATCAACCATAGGTTGATAGCTGACCTATCAACCTTAGGTTGATTCATGTTCTATCAAGGTTGACCATTATTAAAGGCATAATGGTCATAGGGGAAGCTCCAAGGACCTATCCTTGATAGGACCTTGATAGGTGATTAACCTATCACCTATCAACCATAGGTTTATAGGTCGTGAATATTAAAGGCATAATGGTCATAGGGGAAGCTCCAAGGACCTATCCTTGATAGGACCTTGATAGGTGATTACCTGACTTGTCAACCATAGGTTTATAGGTCTTGAATATTAAAGGCATAATGGTCATAGGGAATCCAAGGACCTATCCTTGATAGGACCTTGATAGGTGACCTGTCAACCATAGGTTTATAGGTCGTGAATATTAAAGGAATAATGGTCATAGGGAAGCTCCAAGGACCTATCCTTGATAGGACCTTGATAGGTGATTAACCTATCACCTATCAACCATAGGTTTATAGGTCGTGAATATTAAAGGCATAATGGTCATAGGGAAGCTCCAAGAACCTATCCTTCATAGGACCTTGATAGGTGATTAACCTATCACCTATCAACCATAGGTTGATAGCTGACCTATCAACTATAGGTTGACCATTAAAGGCATAATGGTCATAGGGGAGCTCCAAGGACCTATCTGATAGGACCTTGATAGGTGATTAACCGACCTGTCAACCATAGGTTTATAGGTCGTGAATATTAAAGGCATAATGGTCATAGGGGAAGCTCCAAGGACCTATCCTTGATAGGACCTGATAGGTGATTAACCTATCACCTATCAACCATAGGTAGGTGACCTTCAACCATAGGTTTATAGGTCACATATTAAAGGCATAATGGTCATAGGAAGCTCCAAGGACCTATCCTTGATAGGACTTTGATAGGTGATTAACCTATCACCTATCAACCATAGGTAGGTGACCTGTCAACCATAGGTTTATAGGTCGTGACTATTAAAGGCATAATGGTCATAGGTGAAGCTCCAAGGACCTATCCTTGATAGGACCTTGATAGGTGATTAACCTATCACCTATCAACCATAGGTTTATAGGTCGTGAATATTAAAGGCATAATGGTCATAGGGGAAGCTCCAAGGACCTATCCTTGATCGGAACTTGATAGGTGATTAACCGACCTGTCAACCATAGGTTTATAGGTCGTGAATATTAAAGGCATAATGGTCATAGGGGAAGCTCCAAGGACCTATCCTTGATAGGACCTTGATAGGTGATTAACCGACCTGTCAACCATAGGTTTATAGGTCGTGAATATTAAAGGCATAATGGTCACAGGGGAAGCTCCAAGGACCTATCCTTGATAGGACCTTGATAGGTGATTAACCTATCACCTATCAACCATAGGTTGATTCATGACCTATCAACCCTAGGTTGACCATTATTAAAGGCATAATGGTCATAGGGGAAGCTCCAAGGACCTATCCTTGATAGGACCTTGATAGGTGACCTGTCAACCATAGGTTTATAGGTCGTGAATATTAAAGGCATAATGGTCATAGGGGAAGCTCCAAGGACCTATCCTTGATAGGACCTTGATAGGTGATTAACCTATCACCTACCAACCATAGGTTTATAGGTCGTGAATATTAAAGGCATAATGGTCATAGGGGAAGCTCCAAGGACCTATCCTTGATAGGACCTTGATAGGTGATTAACCTATCACCTATCAACCATAGGTTTATAGGTCGTGAATATTAAAGGCATAATGGTCATAGGGGAAGCTCCAAGGACCTATCCTTGATAGGACCTTGATAGGTGATTACCCGACTTGTCAACCATAGGTTTATAGGTCGTGAATATTAAAGGCATAATGGTCATAGGGGAAGCTCCAAGGACCTATCCTTGATAGGACCTTGATAGGTGTTAACTTATCACCTATCAACCATAGGTTTATAGGTCGTGAATATTAAAGTTATAATGGTCATGGGGAAGCTCCAAGGACCTATCCTTGATAGGACCTTGATAGGTGATTAACCGACCTGTCAACCATAGGTTAATAGGTCGTGAATATTAAAGGCATAATGGTCATAGGGGAAGCTCCAAGGACCTATCCCTGATAGGACCTTGATAGGTGATTAACCTATCACCTGTCAACCATAGGTTGATAGGTCATGAATATAAGGCATAATGGTCATAGGGGAAGATCCAAGAACCTATCCTTGATAAACTTGATAGGTGATTAACCGATCATGTCAACCATAGGTTTATAGGTCGTGAATATTAAAGGCATAATGGTCATAGGGGAAGCTCCAAGGACCTATCCTTGATAGGACCTTGATAGGTGATTAACCTATCACCTATCAACCATAGGTTGATCATGCTCATAGGCTGAATATTAAAGGCATAATGGTCATAGGGGAAGCTCCAAGGACCTATCTCTGATAGGACCTTGATAGGTGATTAACCTATCACCTATCAACCATAGGTTGATCATGACCTATCAACTCTAGGTTGACCATTAAAGGCATAATGGTCATAGGTGAAGCTCCAAGGACCTATCCTTGATAGTACCTGATAGGTGATTAACCGACCTGTCAACCATAGGTTTATAGGTCGTGAATATTAAAGGCATAATGGTCATAGGGGAAGCTCCAAGGACCTATCCTTGATAGGACCTTGATAGGTGATTAACCTATCACCTATCAACCATAGGTTTATAGGTCGTGAATATTAAAGGCATAATGGTCATAGGGGAAGCTCCAAGGACCTATCCTTGATAGGACCTTGATAGGTGATTAACCGACCTGTCAACCATAGGTTTATAGGTCGTGAATATTAAAGGCATAATGGTCATAGGGAAGCTCCAAGGACCTATCCTGATAGGACCTGATAGGTGATTAACCTACTGTCAACCATAGGTTTATAGGTCGTGAATATTAAAGGCATAATGGTCATAGGGGAAGCTCCAAGGACCTATCCTTGATAGGACCTTGATAGGTGATTAATCTGTCAACCATAGGTTTATAGGTCGTGAATATTAAAGGCATAATGGTCATAGGGAAGCTCCAAGAACCTATCCTTGATAGGACCTTGATAGGTGATTAACCTATCACCTATCAACCATAGGTTTATAGGTCGAATATTAAAGGCATAATGGTCATAGGGAAGCTCCAAGGACCTATCCTGATAGGACCTTGATAGGTGACCTATCAACCTTAGGTTGATTCAAGACCTATCAACCCAGGTTGACCATTATTAAAGGCATAATGGTCATAGGGGAAGCTCCAAGGACCTATCTCTGATAGGACCTTGATAGGTGATTAACCTATCTCCATCAACCATAGGTTTATAGGTCGTGAATATTAAAGGCATAATGGTCATAGGGAAGCTCCAAGAACCTATCCTTCATAGGACCTTGATAGGTGATTAACCTATCACCTTAAATCAACCATAGGTTTATAGGTCGTACTATTAAAGGCATAATGGTCATAGGAAGCTCCAAGGACCTATCCTTGATAGACCTTGATAGGTGATTAACCTATCACCTATCAACCATAGGTTTATAGGTCGTACTATCTGGCATAATGGTCATAGGGAAGCCCAAGACCTATCCTTGATAGGACCTTGATAGGTGATTAACCTACCTGTCAACCATAGGTTTATAGGTCGTGAATATTAAAGGCATAATGGTCATAGGAGAAGCTCCAAGAACCTATCCTTGATAGGACCTTGATAGGTGATTAACCTATCACCTATCAACCATAGGTAGGTGACCGTCAACCATAGGTTTATAGGTCGTGACTATTAAAGGCATAATGGTCATAGGGAAGCTCCAAGAACCTATCCTGATAGGACCTTGATAGGTGATTAACCTATCACCTATCAACCATAGGTTTATAGGTCAGAATATTAAAGGCATAATGGTCATAGGGGAAGCTCCAAGGACCCATCCTTGATAGGACCTTGATAGGTGATTAACCTATCACCTATCAAACATAGGTAGATGGTGACCTGTCAACCATAGGTTGTTTCATATTAAAGGCATAATGGTCATAGGGAAGCTCCAAGGACCTATCCTTGATAGGACCTTGATAGGTGATTAACCGAACTGTCAACCATAGGTTTATAGGTCGTGAATATTAAAGGCATAATGGTCATAGGGGAAGCTCCAAGAACTTATCCTTGATAGGTGATTAACCTCTCACCTGTCAACCATAGGTTTATAGGTCGTGAATATTAAAGTCATAATGGTCATAGGGGAAGCTCCAAGGACCTATCCTTGATAGGACCTTGATAGGTGATTAACCTATCACCTATCAACCATAGTAGGTGACCTGTCAACCATAGGTTTATAGGTCATGACTATTAAAGGCATAATGGTCATAGGGGAAGCTCCAAGGACCTATCCTTGATAGGACCTTGATAGGTGATTAACCTATCACCTATCAACCATAGGTTGATGGACCTATCAATCATAGGTTTATTCATGACCTATCAAGGTTGACATTATTAAAGGCATAATGGTCATAGGGGAAGCTCCAAGGACCTATCCTTGATAGGACCTTGATAGGTGATTAACCGACCTGTCAACCATAGGTTTAAAGGTCGTGAATATTAAAGGCATAATGGTCATAGAGGAAGCTTCAAGGACCTATCCTTGATAGGACCTTGATAGGTGATTACCCGACCTGTCAACCATAGGTTTATAGGTCGTGAATATTAAAGGCATAATGGTGATAGGGGAAGCTCCAAGGACCTATCCTTGATAGACCTTGATAGGTGATTAACCTATCACCTATCAACCATAGGTGTCATGTATTTAGGTTGAATATTAAAGGCATAATGGTCATAGGGGAAGCTCCAAGAACCTATCCTTGATAGACCTTGATAGGTGATTAACCAACCTGTCAACCATAGGTTTATAGGTCGAATATTAAAGGCATAATGGTCATAGGGGAAGCTCCAAGGACCTATCCTTGATAGGACCTTGATAGGTGTTAACCTATCACCTACCAACCATAGGTTTATAGGTCGTGAATATTAAAGTTATAATGGTCATAGGGGAAACTCCAAGGACCTATCCTTGATAGGACCTTGATAGGTGATTAACCGACCTGTCAACCATAGGTTAATAGGTCGTGAATATTAAAGGCATAATGGTCATAGGAGAAGCTCCAAGAACCTATCCTTGATAGGACCTGATAGGTGATTAACTTATCACCTATCAACCATAGGTTGATAGCTGACCATCAAAGGTTGATTCATTCATCAAGGTCACCATTAAAGGCATAATGGTCATAGGGAAGCTCCAAGACCTATCTTTGATAGGACCTTGATAGGTGATTAACTATCACCTATCAACCATAGGTTTATAGGTCGTGAATATTAAAGGCATAATGGTCATAGGGAAGCTCCAAGGACCTATCCTTGATAGACCTTGATAGGTGATTACCCGACTTGTCAACCATAGGTTTATAGGTCGTGAATATTAAAGGCATAATGGTCATAGGGGAAGCTCCAAGGACCTATCCTTGATAGGACCTGATAGGTGACCCGTCAACCATAGGTTTATAGGTCGTGAATATTAAAGACATAATGGTCATAGGGGAAGCTCCAAGGACCTATCCTGATAGGACCTTGATAGGTGATTAACCTATCACCTATCAACCATAGGTTTATAGGTCGTGAATATTAAAGGCATAATGGTCATAGGGAAGCTCCAAGAACCTATCCTTCATAGGACCTTGATAGGTGATTAACCTATCACCTATCAACCATAGGTTAATAGCCGACCTATCAACCATAGGCTGAATTAAAGGCATAATGGTCATAGGGGAAGCTCCAAGGACCTATCCTTGATAGGACCTTGATAGGTGATTAACCGACCTGTCAACCATAGGTTTATAGGTCGTGAATATTAAAGGCATAATGGTCATAGGGGAAGCTCCAAGGACCTATCCTTGATAGGACCTTGATAGGTGATTAACCTATCACCTATCAACCATAGGTAGGTGACCTGTCAACCATAGGTTTATAGGTCGTGACTATTAAAGGCATAATGGTCATAGGGGAAGCTCCAAGGACCTATCCTTGATAGGACCTTGATAGGTGATTAACCTATCACCTATCAACCATAGGACTGTCAACCAGTTTATAGGTCGTGACTATTAAAGGCATAATGGTCATAGGTGAAGCTCCAAGGACCTATCCTTGATAGGACCTTGATAGGTGATTAACCTATCACCTATCAACCATAGGTTTATAGGTCGTGAATATTAAAGGCATAATGGTCATAGGGGAAGCTCCAAGAACCTATCCTTGATAGGACCTTGATAGGTGATTAACCGACCTGTCAACCATAGGTTTATAGGTCGTGAATATTAAAGGCATAATGGTCATAGGGGAAGCTCCAAGGACCTATCCTTGATAGGACCTTGATAGGTGATTAACCGACCTGTCAACCATAGGTTTATAGGTCGTGAATATTAAAGGCATAATGGTCATAGGGGAAGCTCCAAGGACCTATCCTTGATAGGACCTTGATAGGTGATTAACCTATCACCTATCAACCATAGGTTTATAGGTCATGACTATCAAAGGCACGCATAATGGTCATAGGGGAAGCCCAAGGACCTATCCTTGATAGGACCTGATAGGTGACCTGTCAACCATAGGTTTATAGGTCGTGAATATTAAAGGCATAATGGTCATAGGGGAAGCTCCAAGGACCTATCCTTGATAGGACCTTGATAGGTGATTAATCTATCACCTACCAAACTAGAGGTTTATAGGTCGTGAATATTAAAGGCATAATGGTCATAGGGAAGCTCCAAGACCTATCCTTGATAGACCTGATAGGTGATTAACCTATCACCTATCAACCATAGGTTTATAGGTCGTGAATATTAAAGGCATAATGGTCATAGGGGAAGCTCCAAGGACCTATCCTTGATAGGACCTTGATAGGTGATTACTCGACTTGTCAACCATAGGTTTATAGGTCGTGAATATTAAAGGCATAATGGTCATAGGAGCTCCAAGGACCTATCCTTGATAGGACCTTGATAGGTGATTAACTTATCACCTATCAACCATAGGTTTATAGGTCGTGAATATTAAAGTTATAATGGTCATAGGGAAACCAAGGACCTATCCTTGATAGGACCTTGATAGGTGATTAACCGACCTGTCAACCATAGGTTTAAGGTCGTGAATATTAAAGGCATAATGGTCATAGGGGAAGCTCCAAGGACCTATCCTTGATAGGACCTTGATAGGTGATTAACCTATCACCTATCAACCATAGGTTGATAGGTGACCTATCAACCTTAGGTTGATCATGTTCTATCAACCAGGTTGACCATTATTAAAGGCATAATGGTCATAGGTGAAGCTCCGGACCTATCCTTGATAGGACCTTGATAGGTGATTAACCTATCACCTATCAACCATAGGTTTATAGGTCGTGAATATTAAAGGCATAATGGTCATAGGGGAAGCTCCAAGAACCTATCCTTCATAGGACCTTGATAGGTGATTAACCTATCACCTATCAACCATAGGTTGATAGGTCAGTTGAATATTAAAGGCATAATGGTCATAGGGGAAGCTCCAAGGACCTATCCTTGATAGGACCTTGATAGGTGATTAACCACTGTCAACCATAGGTTTATAGGTCGTGAATATTAAAGGCATAATGGTCATAGGGGAAGCTCCAAGGACCTATCCTTGATAGGACCTTGATAGGTGATTAACCTATCACCTATCAACCATAGGTAGACCTGTCAACCAGGTTTATAGGTCGTGAATATTAAAGGCATAATGGTCATAGGGAAGCTCCAAGGACCTATCCTTGATAGGACCTTGATAGGTGATTAACCTATCACCTATCAACCAGCCGTCAACCATAGGTTTATAGGTCGTGAATATTAAAGGCATAATGGTCATAGGGGAAGCTCCAAGGACCTATCCTTGATAGGACCTTGATAGGTGATTAACCTATCACCTATCAACCATAGGTTTATAGGTCGTGAATATTAAAGGCATAATGGTCATAGGGGAAGCTCCAAGGACCTATCCTTGATAGGGATTAACCTATCACCTATCAACCATAGGTTGTTAGGTCGTGAATATTAAAGGCATAATGGTCATA
Source organism: Hippoglossus stenolepis (assembly GCF_022539355.2). NCBI lineage: Eukaryota > Metazoa > Chordata > Actinopteri > Pleuronectiformes > Pleuronectidae > Hippoglossus > Hippoglossus stenolepis. The sequence goes on from NC_061484.1 coordinate 31,839,753, forward strand.
GGGGAAGCTCCAAGGACCTATCCTTGATAGGACCTTGATAGGTGATTAACCTATCACCTATCAACCATAGGTTGATTCATGACCTATCAACCCTAGGTTGACCATTATTAAAGGCATAATGGTCATAGGGGAAGCTCCAAGGACCTATCCTTGATAGGACCTTGATAGGTGATTAACCGACCTGTCAACCATAGGTTTATAGGTCGTGAATATTAAAGGCATAATGGTCATAGGGGAAGCTCCAAGGACCTATCCTTGATAGGACCTTGATAGGTGATTAACCTATCACCTATCAACCATAGGTTTATAGGTCGTGAATATTAAAGGCATAATGGTCATAGGGAAGCTCCAAGGACCTATCCTTGATAGGACCTTGATAGGTGACTCTGTCAACCATAGGTTTATAGGTCGTGAATATTAAAGGCATAATGGTCATAGGGGAAGCTCCAAGGACCTATCCTTGATAGGACCTGATAGGTGATTAACCTATCACCTATCAACCATAGGTTGATAGCTGACTCATCAACCTTAGGTTGATTCAAGACCTATCCACCTAGGTTGACCATTATTGAGGCATAATGGTCATAGGTGAAGCTCCAAGGACCTATCCTTGATAGGACCTTGATAGGTGATTAACCTATCACCTATCAACCATAGGTTTATAGGTCGTGAATATTAAAGGCATAATGGTCATAGGAAGCTCCAAGAACCTATCCTTCATAGGACCTTGATAGGTGATTAACCTATCACCTATCAACCATAGGTTGATAGCTGACCTATCAACTACAGGCCGACCATAAAGGCATAATGGTCATAGGGGAAGCTCCAAGGACCTATCCTGATAGGACCTTGATAGGTGATTAACTGACCTGTCAACCATAGGTTTATAGGTCGTGAATATTAAAGGCATAATGGTCATAGGGGAAGCTCCAAGGACCTATCCTTGATAGACCTTTATAGGTGATTAACCTATCACCTATCAACCATAGGTAGGTGACCCGTCAACCAGCAGTTTATAGGTCGTGACTATTAAAGGCATAATGGTCATAGGGAAGCTCCAAGAACCTATCCTTGATAGGACCTTGATAGGTGATTAACCTATCACCTATCAACCATAGGTAGACCTGTCAACCATAGTTTATAGGTCGTGACTATTAAAGGCATAATGGTCATAGGTGGAAGCTCCAAGGACCTATCCTTGATAGGACCTTGATAGGTGATTAACCTATCACCTATCAACCATAGGTTTATAGGTCGTGACTATTAAAGGCATAATGGTCATAGGTGAAGCTCCAAGGACCTATCCTTGATAGGACCTGATAGGTGATTAACCTATCACCTATCAACCATAGGTTTATAGGTGTGAATATTAAAGGCATAATGGTCATAGGAAGCTCCAAGGACCTATCCTTGATAGGACCTTGATAGGTGATTAACTATCACCTATCAACCATAGGTTGTTCTATTAAAGGCATAATGGTCATAGGAAGCTCCAAGGACCTATCCTTGATAGACCTTGATAGGTGATTAACCTATCACCTATCAACCATAGGTTGTATGCCTATCACCAGGTTGACCAATATTAAAGGCATAATGGTCATAGGGAAGCTCCAAGGACCTATCCTTGATAGGACCTTGATAGGTGATTAACCGACCTGTCAACCATAGGTTTATAGGTCGTGAATATTAAAGGCATAATGGTCATAGGAAGCTCCAAGAACCTATCCTTGATAGGACCTGATAGGTGATTATCTACCAAACACAGGTTTATAGGTCGAATATTAAAGGCATAATGGTCATAGGGGAAGCCCAAGGACCTATCCCTGATAGGACCTTGATAGTGATTAACCTATCACCTATCAACTATAGGTTTATAGGTCGTGAATATTAAAGGCATAATGGTCATAGGGGAAGCTCCAAGGACCTATCCTTGATAGGACCTTGATAGGTGATTAACTGACCTGTCAACCATAGGTTTATAGGTCGGAATATTAAAGGCATAATGGTCATAGGGGAAGCTCCAAGGACCTATCCTTGATAGGACCTTGATAGGTGATTACCCTACTTGTCAACCATAGGTTTATAGGTCGAATATTAAAGGCATAATGGTCATAGGGGAAGCTCCAAGGACCTATCCCTGATAGGACCTTGATAGGTGACCTGTCAACCATAGGTTTATAGGTCGGAATATTAAAGGCATAATGGTCATAGGGGAAGCTCCAAGAACCTATCCTTGATAGGACCTTGATAGGTGATTACCCGACCTGTAAACCATAGGTTTATAGGTCGTGAATATTAAAGGCATAATGGTCATAGGGGAAGCTCCAAGGACCTATCCTTGATAGGACCTTGATAGGTGATTAACCTATCACCTATCAACCATAGGTTGATAGCTGACCTATCAACCATATTGTTGACTATAGGTTGACCATTATTAAAGGCATAATGGTCATAGGTGAAGCTCCAAGGACCATCTCGATAGGACCTTGATAGGTAAACTATCACCTATCAACCATAGGTTTATAGGTCGTGATATTAAAGGCATAATGGTCATAGGGAAGCTCCAAGGACCTATCCTTCAGGACCTTGATAGGTGATTAACCTATCACCCGTCAACCATAGGTTTATAGGTCGTACTATTAAAGGCATAATGGTCATAGGGGAAGCTCCAAGGACCTATCTTGATAGACCTTGATAGGTGATTAACCTATCACCTATCAACCATAGGTATGACCTTATAGGTTTATAGGTCGACTATTAAAGGCATAATGGTCATAGGGGAAGCTCCAAGGACCTATCCTTGATAGACCTTGATAGGTGATTAACCTATCACCTATCAACCATAGGTAGGTGACCTGTCAACCAGGTTTATAGGTCGTGACTATTAAAGGCATAATGGTCATAGGGGAAGCTCCAAGGACCTATCCTTCGATAGGACCTTGATAGGTGATTAACCTATCACCTATCAACCAGGTAGGTGACCTGTCAACCATAGGTTTATAGGTCTGACTATTAAAGGCATAATGGTCATAGGGGAAGCTCCAAGGACCTATCCTTGATAGACCTTGATAGGTGATTAACCTATCACCTATCAACCATAGGTTTATAGGTTGAATATTAAAGGCATAATGGTCATAGGGGAAGCTCCAAGGACCTATCCTTGATAGGACCTTGATAGGTGATTAACCTATCACCTATCAACCATAGGTTGATAGGTCCTGAAATGCAAAGGCATAATGGTCATAGGGGAAGCTCCAAGACCTATCCTTGATAGGACTGATAGGTGATTAACTCTGTCAACCATATAGGTCGAATATTAAAGGCATATGGTCATAGAAGCCCAAGACCTATCAACCATAGGTGATTATGACCTGTCAACCATAGGTTTATAGGTCGTAATATTAAAGGCATAATGGTCATAGGGGAAGCTCCAAGACCCATCTTGATAGACCTTGATAGGTGATTAACCTATCACCTATCAACCATAGGTTGAGTGACCTATCAACCATAGGTACCTATAGGCTGATTATTAAAGGCATAATGGTCATAGGGGAAGCTCCAAGACCTATCCTTGATAGGACCTGATAGGTGATTAATCACCTATCAACCATAGGTTTATAGGTCGAATATTAAAGGCATAATGGTCATAGGGAAGCTCCAAGAACTTATCCTTGATAGACCTTGATAGGTGATTAACCTATCACCTATCAACCATAGGTTTATAGGTCATGAATATTAAAGGCATAATGGTCATAGGGGAAGCTCCAAGGACCTATCCTTGATAGACCTTGATAGGTGATTAACCGCACCTGTCAACCATAGGTTTATAGGTCGAATATTAAAGGCATAATGGTCATAGGGAAGCTCCAAGGACCTATCCTTGATAGGACCTTTGATAGGTGATTAACCTATCACCTATAACCATAGGTTGATAGACCTATCAACCATAGGTTGATATATCACGTGACCATTATTAAAGGCATAATGGTCATAGGGGAAGCTCCAAGGACCTATCCTTGATAGGACCTTGATAGGTGATTAACCTGACCTGTCAAACAATAGGTTTATAGGTCGGAATATTAAAGGCATAATGGTCATAGGGGAAGCTCCAAGGACCTATCCTTGATAGGACCTTGATAGGTGATTAACCTATCACCTATCAACCATAGGTTGATAGCTGACCATCAACCATAGCTGTGACCCATTGGCTGACCATTAAAGGCATAATGGTCATAGGGAGCTCCAAGGACTCATCTCGATAGGACCTTGATAGGTGATAATCAATCACCTATCAACCATAGGTTATAGGTCGTACATTAAAGGCATAATGGTCATAGGGGAAGCTCCAAGAACCTATCCTTGATAGACCTTGATAGGTGATTAACTCACCTGTCAACCATAGGTTTATAGGTCGTGAATATTAAAGGCATAATGGTCATAGGGGAAGCCCAAGGACCTATCCTTGATAGGACCTTGATAGGTGATTAACCTATCACCTATCAACCATAGATTCATGACCTATCAACCAGGTTGATAGGTCGTAATATTAAAGGCATAATGGTCATAGGGGAAGCCCAAGGACCTATCCCGATAGACCTTGATAGGTGATTAACCTATCACCTATCAACCATAGGTTTATAGGTCGTAATATTAAAGGCATAATGGTCATAGGGGAAGCTTCAAGAACCTATCCTTGATAGAACCTTGATAGGTGATTAACCGACATGTCAACCATAGGTTTAGGTCGAATATTAAAGGCATAATGGTCATAGGGGAAGCTCCAAGGACCTATCCTTGATAGGACCTTGATAGGTGATTAACCTATCACCTATCAACCATAGGTTGATTCAAGGTTGAATTAGGTACAATGGTCATAGGGGAAGCTCCAAGACTATCCTTGATAGGACCTGATAGGTGATTAACCATACCTATCAACTAGGTTATAGGTTGACCATTATAAAGGCATAATGGTCATAGGAAGCTCCATGACCTATCCTTGATAGACCTGATAGATTAACCTACCTGTCAACCATAGGTTTATAGGTCGAATATTAAAGGCATAATGGTCATAGGGGAAGCCCAAGGACCTATCCTTGATAGACCTTGATAGGTGATTAACTCATCACCTATCAACCATAGGTTTATAGGTCGTGAATATTAAAGGCATAATGGTCATAGGGGAAGCTCCAAGGACCTATCCTTGATAGGACCCTGATAGGTGATTAACCGACCTGTCAACCATAGGTTTATAGGTCGTGAATATAAAGGCATAATGGTCATAGGAAGCTCCAAGACCTATCCTGTATAGGACCTTGATAGGTGATTACCCTATTTGTCAACTATAGGTTTATAGGTCGTAATATTAAAGGCATAATGGTCATAGGGGAGCTCCAAGGACCTATCCTTGATAGGACCTGATAGGTGATTAACCTGTCAACCATATAGGTTTATAGGTCGTGAATATTAAAGGCATAATGGTCATAGGGGAAGCCCAAGGACCTATCCTTGATAGGACCTTGATAGGTGATTAACCTATCACCTATCAACCATAGGTTTATAGGTCGTAATATTAAAGGCATAATGGTCATAGGAAGCCCAAGGACCTATCTCTGATAGGAGTTGATAGGTGACCTATCAACTTAGGTGGATTCAAGACCTATCAACTCTAGGTTGACCATTATTAAAGGCATAATGGTCATAGGTGAAGCTCCAAGGACCTATCCTTGATAGGACCTTGATAGGTGATTAACCTATCACCTATCAACCATAGGTTTATAGGTCGAATATTAAAGGCATAATGGTCATAGGGGAAGCTCCAAGAACCTATCCTTCATAGGACCTTGATAGGTGATTAACCTATCACCTATCAACCATAGGTAGTAACCTGTCAACCATAGGTGTATAGGTCGACTATTAAAGGCATAATGGTCATAGGGGGAAGCTCCAAGGACCTATCCTTGATAGGACCTTGATAGGTGATTAACCTATCACCTATCAACCATAGGTTTATAGGTCGTGACTATCAAAGGCATAATGGTCATAGGGAAGCCCAAGGACCTATCCTGATAGGACCTTGATAGGTGATTAACCTACCTGTCAACCATAGGTTTATAGGTCGTGAATATTAAAGGCATAATGGTCATAGGAGAAGCTCCAAGAACCTATCCTTGATAGGACCTTGATAGGTGATTAACCTATCACTATCAACCATAGGTAGGTGACCTGTCAACCATAGGTTTATAGGTCGTGACTATTAAAGGCATAATGGTCATAGGGGAAGCTCCAAGGACCTATCCTTGATAGGACCTTTTAGGTGATTAACCTATCACCTATCAACCATAGGTTTATAGGTCGAATATTAAAGGCATAATGGTCATAGGGAAGCTCCAAGGACCTATCCTTGATAGGACCTTGATAGGTGATTAACCTATCACCTATCAACCATAGGTAGATAGGTACCTGTAACATAGGTTGTTTCATATTAAAGGCATAATGGTCATAGGGGAAGCTCCAAGAACCTATCCTTGATAGGACCTTGATAGGTGATTAAATCACCTGTCAACCATAGGTTTATAGGTCGTGAATATTAAAGGCATAATGGTCATAGGGGAAGCTCCAAGAACTTATCCTTGATAGGTGATTGGCCTCACCAATTCGTCAACCATAGGTTTATAGGTCGTGAATATTAAAGTCATAATGGTGATAGGGAAGCTCCAAGGACCTATCCTTGATAGGACCTTGATAGGTGATTAACCTATCACCTATCAACCATAGGTAGGTGACCTGTCAACCATAGGTTTATAGGTCGTGACTATTAAAGGCATAATGGTCATAGGGGAAGCTCCAAGGACCTATCCTTGATAGGACCTTGATAGGTGATTAACCTATCACCTATCAAACATAGGTTGATAGCTGACCTATCAATCATAGGTTGATTCATGACCTATCAACCCTAGGTTGACCATTATTAAAGGCATAATGGTCATAGGGGAAGCTCCAAGGACCTATCCTTGATAGGACCTTGATAGGTGATTAACCGACCTGTCAACCATAGGTTTAAAGGTCGTGAATATTAAAGGCATAATGGTCATAGAGGAAGCTTCAAGGACCTATCCTTGATAGGACCTTGATAGGTGATTAACCGACCTGTCAACCATAGGTTTATAGGTCGAATATTAAAGGCATAATGGTCATAGGGGAAGCTCCAAGGACCTATCCTGATAGGACCTTGATAGGTGATTAACCTATCACCTATCAACCATAGGTTGATTCATGACCTATCATCTCAGGTTGACCATTATTAAAGGCATAATGGTCATAGGGAAGCTCCAAGAACCTATCCTTGATAGACCTTGATAGGTGATTAACCTGACCTGTCAACCATAGGTTTATAGGTCGTGAATATTAAAGGCATAATGGTCATAGGGGAAGCTCCAAGGACCTATCCTCGATAGGACCTTGATAGGTGATTAACCTATCACCTATCAACCATAGGTTTATAGGTCGTAATATTAAAGTTATAATGGTCATAGGGAACTCCAAGGACCTATCTTGATAGACCTGATAGGTGATTAACTGACCTGTCAACCATAGGTTAATAGGTCGTGAATATTAAAGGCATAATGGTCATAGAGAAGCTCCAAGAACCTATCCTTGATAGACCTTGATAGGTGATTAACCTATCACCTATCAACCATAGGTTGATAGCTGACCTATCAACCTTAGGTTGATCATGTTCTATCAAAGGCTGACCAATATTAAAGGCATAATGGTCATAGGGAAGCCCAAGACCTATCTTTGATAGGACCTTGATAGGTGATTAACCTATCACCTATCAACCATAGGTTTATAGGTCGTGAATATGAAAGGCATAATGGTCATAGGGGAAGCTCCATGGACTTATCCTTGATAGGACCTTATAGGTGATTACCCGACTTGTCAACCATAGGTTTATAGGTCGTGAATATTAAAGGCATAATGGTCATAGGGGAAGCTCCAAGGACCTATCCTTGATAGGACCTTGATAGGTGACCTGTCAAACCATAGGTTTATAGGTCGTGAATATTAAAGAATAATGGTCATAGGGGAAGCTCCAAGGACCTATCCTGATAGGACCTTGATAGGTGATTAACTTATCACCTATCAACCACAGGTTTATAGGTCGTGAATATTAAAGGCATAATGGTCATAGGGAAGCTCCAAGAACCTATCCTTCATAGGACCTTGATAGGTGATTAACCTATCACCTATCAACCATAGGTTGATAGTGACCTATCAACCATAGGTTGACCATATTAAAGGCATAATGGTCATAGGGAAGCTCCAAGGACCTATCATTGATAGGACCTTGATAGGTGATTAATCGACCTGTCAACCATAGGTTTATAGGTCGTGAATATTAAAGGCATAATGGTCATAGGGGAAGCTCCAAGGACCTATCCTTGATAGGACCTTTATAGGTGATTAACCTATCACCTATCAACCATAGGTAGGTGACCTGTCAACCATAGGTTTATAGGTCGTGACTATTAAAGGCATAATGGTCATAGGGGAAGCCCAAGAACCTATCCTTGATAGGACCTTGATAGGTGATTAACCTATCACCTATCAACCATAGGTAGGTGACCTGTCAACCATAGGTTTATAGGTCGTGACTATTAAAGGCATAATGGTCATAGGTGAAGCTCCAAGGACCTATCCTTGATAGGACCTTGATAGGTGATTAACCTATCACCTATCAACCATAGGTTATAGGTCGAATATAAAGGCATAATGGTCATAGGGGAAGTTCCAGAACCATCCTGATAGGACCTTGATAGGTGATTAACCGACCTGTCAACCATAGGTTTATAGGTCGTGAATATTATAGGCATAATGGTCATAGGGAAGCTCCAAGACCTATCCTTGATAGGACCTTGATAGGTGATTAACCGACCTGTCAACCATAGGTTTATAGGTCGTGAATATTAAAGGCATAATGGTCATAGGAAGCTCCAAGGACCTATCTCGATAGACCTTGATAGGTGATTAACCTATCACCTATCAACCATAGGTTGATTCATGACCTATCAACCTAGGCTGACCATAGGCATAATGGTCATAGGGGAGCTCCAAGGACCTATCCTTGATAGACCTTGATAGGTGACCTGTCAACCATAGGTTTATAGGTCGGAATATTAAAGGCATAATGGTCATAGGGGAAGCTCCAAGGACCTATCCTTGATAGGACCTTGATAGGTGATTAACCTATCACCTACCAACCATAGGTTTATAGGTCGTGAATATTAAAGGCATAATGGTCATAGGGAAGCTCCAAGGACCTATCTCTGATAGTACCTTGATAGGTGATTAACCTATCACCTATCAACCATGGTTTATAGGTCGTGAATATTAAAGGCATAATGGTCATAGGGAAGCTCCAAGGACCTATCTTGATAGGACCTTGATAGGTGATTACCCGACTTGTCAACCATAGGTTTATAGGTCGTAATATTAAAGGCATAATGGTCATAGGGAAGCTCGACCTATCCTTGATAGGACCTTGATAGGTGATTAACTTATCACCTATCAACCATAGGTTTATAGGTCGTGAATATTAAAGTTATAATGGTCATAGGGAAACTCCAAGGACCTATCCTTGATAGACCTGATAGGTGATTAACCGACCTGTCAACCATAGGTTAATAGGTCGTGAATATTAAAGGCATAATGGTCATAGGAGAGCTCCAAGAACCTATCCTTGATAGAACCTTGATAGGTGATTAACCTATCACCTATCAACCATAGGTTGATAGCTGACCTATCAACCTTAGGTTGATTCATGCTATCAATTAGGTTGACCATTATTAAAGGCATAATGGTCATAGTGGAAGCTCCAAGGACCTATCCTTGATAGGACCTTGATAGTTGATTAACCTATCACCTATCAACCATAGGTTTATAGGTCGTGAATATTAAAGGCATAATGGTCATAGGGAAGCTCCAAGAACCTATCCTTCATAGGACCTGATAGATGATTAACCTATCACCTATCAACAGGTTGATGTGACCTATACTATAGGTGACATTATTAAAGGCATAATGGTCATAGGGAAGCTCCAAGGACCTATCCTTGATAGGACCTTGATAGGTGATTAACCGACCTGTCAACCATAGGTTTATAGGTCGAATATTAAAGGCATAATGGTCATAGGGGAAGCTCCAATGACCTATCCTTGATAGGACCTTTATAGGTGATTAACCTATCACCTATCAACCATAGGTAGTGACCTGTCAACCATAGGTTTATAGGTCGTGACTATTAAAGGCATAATGGTCATAGGGAAGCTCCAAGAACCTATCCTTGATAGTACCTTGATAGGTGATTAACCAATCACCTATCAACCATAGGTTGACCTGTCAACCATAGGTTTATAGGTCGTGACTATTAAAGGCATAATGGTCATAGGTGAAGCTCCAAGGACCTATCCTTGAAAGGGCCTTGATAGGTGATTAACCTATCACCTATCAACCATAGGTTTATAGGTCGACTATTAAAGGCATAATGGTCATAGGGAAGCTCAAGACCTATCCTTGATAGGTGATTAACCTATCACCTATCAACCATAGGTTGTTCTTACAATAAAGGCATAATGGTCATAGGGGAAGCTCCAAGGACCTATCCTTGATAGGACCTTGATAGGTGATTAACTCATCACCTATCAACCATAGGTTGATTCATGACCTATAATAGGTTGACCATTAAGGCATAATGGTCATAGGGGAAGCTCCAAGGACCTATCCTTGATAGACCTGATAGGTGATTAACCGACCTGTCAACCATAGGTTTATAGGTCGTGAATATTAAAGGCATAATGGTCATAGGGGACGCTCCAAGGACCTATCCTTGATAGGACCTTGATAGGTGATTAACCTATCACCTATCAACCATAGGTTTATAGGTCGTGAATATTAAAGGCATAATGGTCATAGGGGAAGCCCAAGGACCTGTCTGATAGGACCTGATAGCTGACCTGTCAACCATAGGTTTATAGGTCGTGAATATTAAAGGCATAATGGTCATAGGGGAAGCTCCAAGGACCTATCCTTGATAGGACCTTGATAGGTGATTAACCTATCACCTATCAACCATAGGTTGATAGCGACCTATCAACTTGTTGATTCAAGACCTACATGTGTGCCATTATTAAAGGCATAATGGTCATAGGTGAAGCTCCAAGGACCTATCCTTGATAGGACCTTGATAGGTGATTAACCTATCACCTATCAACCAAAGGTTTATAGGTCGAATATTAAAGGCATAATGGTCATAGGGAAGCCCAAGAACCTATCCTTCATAGGACCTTTATAGATGATTAACCTATCACCTATCAACCATAGGTTATAGCTGACCTATCAACATAGGCGGACCATTATTAAAGGCATAATGGTCATAGGGGAAGCTCCAAGGACCTATCCTTGATAGACCTTGATAGGTGATTAACCGACCTGTCAACCATAGGTTTATAGGTCGTGAATATTAAAGGCATAATGGTCATAGGTGCAGCTCCAAGGACCTATCCTTGATAGACCTTTATAGGTGATTAACCTATCACCTATCAACCATAGGTAGGTGACCTACATAGGTTTATAGGTCGTGACTATTAAAGGGTTAATGGTCATAGGGAAGCTCCAAGAACCTATCCTTGATAGTACCTTGATAGGTGATTAACCTATCACCTATCAACCATAGGTAGGTGACCTGTCAACCATAGGTTTATAGGTCGTGACTATTAAAGGCATAATGGTCATAGGTGAAGCTCCAAGGACCTATCCTTGATAGGGCCTTGATAGGTGATTAACCTATCACCTATCAACCATAGGTTTGTAGGTCGACTATAAATGGCATAATGGTCATAGGTGAAGCTCAAGGACCTATCCTTGAAAGGGCCTTGATAGGTGATTAACCTATCACCTATCAACCATAGGTTTATACGTCGTGAATATTAAAGGCATAATGGTCATAGGGGAAGCTCCAAGGACCTATCCTTGATAGAACTTGATAGGTGATTAACTTATCACCTATCAACCATAGGTCGTGCCATATTAAAGGCATAATGGTCATAGGGGAAGCTCCAAGGACCTATCCTTGATAGGACCTTGATAGGTGATTAACCTATCACTTATCAAACATAGGTTGATTCATGACCTATCAACTCAGGTTGACCATTATTAAAGGCATAATGGTCATAGGGGAAGCTCCAAGGACCTATCCTTGATAGACCTTGATAGGTGATTAACCGACCTGTCAACCATAGGTTTATAGGTCGTGAATATTAAAGGCATAATGGTCATAGGAAGCTCCAAGGACCTATCCTTGATAGGACCTTGATAGGTGATTAACCTATCACCTATCAACCATAGGTTTATAGGTCGGAATATTAAAGGCATAATGGTCATAGGGAGGCCCAAGGACCTATCCTGATAGGACCTTGATAGGTGATACCGACTTGTCAACCATAGGTTTATAGGTCGAATATTAAAGGCATAATGGTCATAGGGGAAGCTCCAAGGACCTATCCCTGATAGGACCTTGATAGGTGATTAACCTATCACCTATCAACCATAGTGATAGCTGACCTATCAACCTTAGGTTGATAAGCTATCGGCTATTAAAGGCATAATGGTCATAGGTGAAGCTCCAAGGACCTATCCTTGATAGGACCTTGATAGGTGATTAACCTATCACCTATCAACCATAGGTTTATAGGTCGTGAATATTAAAGGCATAATGGTCAATGGGGAAGCTCCAAGAACCTATCCTTCATAGGACCTTGATAGATGATTAACCTATCACCTATCAACCATAGGTTGATAGCTGACCTATCAACCATAGGTTGACCATTATTAAAGGCATAATGGTCATAGGGGAAGCTCCAAGGACCTATCCTTGATAGGACCTTGATAGGTGATTAACCGACCTGTCAACCATAGGTTTATAGGTCGTGAATATTAAAGGCATAATGGTCATAGGGGAAGCTCCAAGGACCTATCCTTGATAGGACCTTTATAGGTGATTAACCTATCACCTATCAACCATAGGTAGGTGACCTGTCAACCATAGGTTTATAGGTCGTGACTATTAAAGGCATAATGGTCATAGGGAAGCTCCAAGAACCTATCCTTGATAGGACCTTGATAGGTGATTAACCTATCACCTATCAACCATAGGTAGGTGACCTGTCAACCAGGTTTATAGGTCGTGACTATTAAAGGCATAATGGTCATAGGTGAAGCTCCAAGGACCTATCCTTGAAAGGGCCTTGATAGGTGATTAACCTATCACCTATCAACCATAGGTTTATAGGTCGTGACTATTAAAGGCATAATGGTCATAGGTGAAGCTCCAAGGACCTATCCTTGATAGGGCCTTGATAGGTGATTAACCTATCACCTATCAACCACAGGTTTATACGTCGAATATTAAAGGCATAATGGTCATAGGGGAAGCTCAAGGACCTATCTTGATAGGACCTTGATAGGTGATTAACCTATCACCTATCAACCATAGGTTGTTTCATATTAAAGGCATAATGGTCATAGGGGAAGCTCAAGGACCTATCCTTGATAGGACCTTGATAGGTGATTAACCTATCACTTATCAACCATAGGTTGATTCATGACCTATCAACCTAGGTTGACCATTATTAAAGGCATAATGGTCATAGGGGAAGCTCCAAGGACTTATCCTTGATAGGACCTTGATAGGTGATTAACCAACTGTCAACCAAGGTTTATAAGTCGTGAATATTAAAGGCATAATGGTCATAGGGGAAGCTCCAAGGACCTATCCTTGATAGGACCTTGATAGGTGATTAACCTATCACCTATCAACCATAGGTTTATAGGTCGTGAATATTAAAGGCATAATGGTCATAGGGAAGCTCCAAGGACCTATCCTTGATAGGACCTTGATAGGTGATTACCCGACTTGTCAACCATAGGTTTATAGGTCGTGAATATTAAAGGCATAATGGTCATAGGGGAAGCTCCAAGGACCTATCCTTGATAGGACCTTGATAGGTGATTAACCTATCACCTATCAACCATAGGTTATAGCTGACCTATCAACCAGGTTGATTCAAGACCTATCACCCAGGTTGACCATTATTAAAGGCATAATGGTCATAGGTGAAGCTCCAAGGACCTATCCTTGATAGGACCTTGATAGGTGATTAACCTATCACCTATCAACCATAGGTTTATAGGTCGTGAATATTAAAGGCATAATGGTCATAGGGGAAGCTCCAAGAACCTATCCTTCATAGGACCTTGATAGATGATTAACCTATCACCTATCAACCATAGGTTGACCATTATTAAAGGCATAATGGTCATAGGGGAAGCTCCAAGGACCTATCCTTGATAGGACCTTGATAGGTGATTAACCGACCTGTCAACCATAGGTTTATAGGTCGTGAATATTAAAGGCATAATGGTCATAGGAAGCTCCAAGGACCTATCCCTGATAGGACCTTTATAGGTGATTAACCTATCACTTATCAACCATAGGTAGGTGACCTGTCAACCATAGGTTTATAGGTCGTGACTATTAAAGGCATAATGGTCATAGGTGAAGCTCCAAGGACCTATCCTTGAAAGGGCCTTGATAGGTGATTAACCTATCACCTATCAACCATAGGTTTATAGGTCGTGACTATTAAAGGCATAATGGTCATAGGTGAAGCTCCAAGGACCTATCCTTGAAAGGGCCTTGATAGGTGATTAACCTATCACCTATCAACCATAGGTTTATACGTCGTGAATATTAAAGGCATAATGGTCATAGGGGAAGCTCCAAGGACCTATCCTTGATAGGACCTTGATAGGTGATTAACCTATCACCTATCAACCATAGGTTGTTTCATATTAAAGGCATAATGGTCATAGGGGAAGCTCCAAGGACCTATCCTTGATAGGACCTTGATAGGTGATTAACCTATCACCTATCAACCATAGGTTGATTCATGACCTATCAACCCTAGGTTGACCATTATTAAAGGCATAATGGTCATAGGGGAAGCTCCAAGGACCTATCCTTGATAGGACCTTGATAGGTGATTAACCTATCACCTGTCAACCATAGGTTTTATTTATAGGTCGTGAATATTAAAGGCATAATGGTCATAGGAAGCTCCAAGGACCTATCTCTGATAGGACCTTGATAGGTGATTACCCTACTTGTCAACCTTAGGTTTATAGGTCGTGAATATTAAAGGCATAATGGTCATAGGGGAAGCTCCAAGGAACTATCCTTGATAGGACCTTGATAGGTGATTAATGACCTGTCAACCATAGGTTTATAGGTCGTGAATATTAAAGGCATAATGGTCATAGGGGAAGCTCCAAGGACCTATCCTTGATAGGACCTTGATAGGTGATTAACCTATCACCTACCAACCATAGGTGTATAAGTGTGAATATTAAAGGCATAATGGTCATAGGGAGCTCCAAGGACCTATCCTTGATAGGACCTTGATAGGTGATTAACCTATCAATCAACCATAGGTTGATAGCTGACCTATCAACCATAGGTTGATTCATGACCTATCAACCTAGGTTGACCATTATTAAAGGCATAATGGTCATAGGGAAGCTCCAGGACCTATCCTTGATAGGACCTTGATAGGTGATTAACCGACCTGTCAACCATAGGTTTATAGGTCGTGAATATTAATGGCATAATGGTCATAGGGGAAGCTCCAAGGACCTATCCTTGATAGGACCTTGATAGGTGATTAACCTATCACCTATCAACCATAGGTTGATAGCTGACCTATCAACCTTAGGTTGATTCAAGACCTATCAACCAGGTTGACCATTATTAAATAATGGTCATAGGGGAAGCTCCAAGAACTATCCTTCATAGGACCTGATAGGTGATTAACCTATCACCTATCAACCATAGGTGTATGGTATAGGTCTATAAAGGCATAATGGTCATAGGGGAAGCTCCAAGGACCTATCCTTGATAGGACCTTGATAGGTGATTACTATTATGACCTGTCAACCATAGGTTTATAGGTCGTGACTATTAAAGGCATAATGGTCATAGGGAAGCTCCAAGGACCTATCCTTGATAGGACCTTGATAGGTGATTAACCTATCACCTATCAACCATAGGGGTGACCTGCAACCATGGGTTTATAGGTCGTGAATATTAAAGGCATAATGGTCATAGGGAAGCTTCAAGGACCTATCCTTGATAGGACCTTGATAGGTGATTAACCTGTCAACCATGCAGGTTTATAGGTCGACCATTGAATAATAGGCATAATGGTCATAGGGAAGCCAAGGACCTATCCTTGATAGGACCTTGATAGGTGATTAACCGACCTGTCAACCATAGGTTTATAGGTCGTGAATATTAAAGGCATAATGGTCATAGGGAAGAAGCTCCAAGGACCTATCCTTCATAGGACCTTGATAGGTGATTAACCTATCACCTATCAACCATAGGTAGTAACCTGTCAACCATAGGTTGATAGGTCGTGACTATTAAAGGCATAATGGTCATGGGGAAGCTCCAAGGACCTATCCTTGATAGGACCTTGATAGGTGATTAACCTATC
This sequence comes from Hippoglossus stenolepis, assembly GCF_022539355.2. Taxonomy (NCBI): domain Eukaryota; kingdom Metazoa; phylum Chordata; class Actinopteri; order Pleuronectiformes; family Pleuronectidae; genus Hippoglossus; species Hippoglossus stenolepis. The sequence goes on from NC_061484.1 coordinate 31,856,363, forward strand.
ACCTATCAACCATAGGTGGTGACCTGTCAACCATAGGTTTATAGGTCATGACTATTAAAGGCATAATGGTCATAGGGGAAGCTCAAGAACCTATCCTTGATAGGACCTTGATAGGTGATTAACCTATCACCTATCAACCATAGGTAGGTGACCTGTCAACCATAGGTTTATAGGTCGTGACTATTAAAGGCATAATGGTCATAGGGAAAGCTCAAGAACCTATCCTTGATAGGACCTTGATAGGTGATTAACCTATCACCTATCAACCATAGGTTTATAGGTCGTGAATATTAAAGGCATAATGGTCATAGGGGAAGCTCAAGGACCTATCCTTGATAGGACCTTGATAGGTGATTAACCTATCACCTATCAACCATAGGTTTATAGGTCGTGAATATTAAAGGCATAATGGTCATGGGGAAGCTCCAAGGACCTATCCTTGATAGGACCTTGATAGGTGATTAACCTATCACCTATCAACCATAGGTTGATAGCTGACCTATCAAAGGTTGATTCATGACCTATCAACCCTAGGTTGACCATTATTAAAGGCATAATGGTCATAGGGGAAGCTCCAAGGACCTATCCTTGATAGGACCTTGATAGGTGATTAACCGACCTGTCAACCATAGGTTTATAGGTCGTGAATATTAAAGGCATAATGGTCATAGGGGAAGCTCCAGGACCTATCCTTCATAGGACCTTGATAGGTGATTAACCTATCACCTATCAACCATAGGTAGGTAACCTGTCAACCATAGGTGTATAGGTCGTGACTATTAAAGGCATAATGGTCATAGGGGAAGCTCCAAGGACCTATCCTTGATAGGACCTTGATAGGTGATTAACCTATCACCTATCAACCATAGGTAGGTGACCTGTCAACCATAGGTTTATAGGTCGTGACTATTAAAGGCATAATGGTCATAGGGAAGCTCCAGGACCTATCCTTGATAGGACCTTGATAGGTGATTAACCTATCACCTATCAACCATAGGTAGGTGACCTGTCAACCATAGGTTTATAGGTCGTGACTATTAAAGGCATAATGGTCATAGGGGAAGCTCCAAGAACCTATCCTTGATAGGACCTTGATAGGTGATTAACCTGTCACCTATCAACCATAGGTTTATAGGTCGTGAATATTAAAGGCATAATGGTCATAGGGAAGCTCCAAGGACCTATCCTTGATAGGACCTTGATAGGTGATTAACCTATCACCTATCAACCATAGGTTTATAGGTCGTGAATATTAAAGGCATAATGGTCATAGGGGAAGCTCAAGGACCTATCCTTGATAGGACCTTGATAGGTGATTAACCTACACCTATCAACCATGGGTTTTGTTTCATATTAAAGGCATAATGGTCATAGGGAAGCTCCAAGACCTATCCTTGATAGGACCTTGATAGGTGATTAACCTATCACCTATCAACCATAGGTTGATTCATGACCTATCAACCTAGGTTGACCATTATTAAAGGCATAATGGTCATGAGGAAGCCAAGGACCTATCCTTGATAGGACCTTGATAGGTGATTAACCGACCTGTCAACCATAGGTTTATAGGTCGTGAATATTAAAGGCATAATGGTCATAGGGAAGCTCAAGGACCTATCCTTGATAGGACCTTGATAGGTGATTACACGACCTGTCAACCATAGGTTTATAGGTCGTGAATATTAAAGGCATAATGGTCATAGGGAGCTCCAGGACCTATCCTTGATAGGACCTTGATAGGTGTTAACCTGTCAACCATAGGTTTATAGGTCGTGAATATTAAAGGCATAATGGTCATAGGGGAAGCTCCAAGGACCTATCCTTGATAGGACCTTGATAGGTGATTAACCTATCACCTATCAACCATAGGTAGGTGACCTGTCAACCATAGGTTTATAGGTCGTGACTATTAAAGGCATAATGGTCATAGGGGAAGCTCCAAGGACCTATCCTTGATAGGACCTTGATAGGTGATTAACCTATCACCTATCAACCATAGGTGACCTGTCAACCATTTTATAGGTCGTGACTATTAAAGGCATAATGGTCATAGGGGAAGCTCCAAGAACCTATCCTTGATAGGACCTTGATAGGTGATTAACCTATCACCTATCAACCATAGGCATAGGTTTATAGGTCGTGAATATTAAAGGCATAATGGTCTAGGGAAGCTCCAAGGACCTATCCTTGATAGGACCTTGATAGGTGATTAACCTATCACCTATCAACCATAGGTTGATTCATGACCTATCAACCCTAGGTTGACCATTATTAAAGGCATAATGGTCATAGGGGAAGCTCCAAGGACCTATCCTTGATAGGACCTTGATAGGTGATTAACCGACCTGTCAACCATAGGTTTATAGGTCGTGAATATTAAAGGCATAATGGTCATAGGGGAAGCTCCAAGGACCTATCCTTGATAGGACCTTGATAGGTGACCTGTCAACCATAGGTTTATAGGTCGTGAATATTAAAGGCATAATGGTCATAGGGAAGCTCCAGGACCTATCCTTGATAGGACCTTGATAGGTGATTAACCTATCACCTATCAACCATAGGTTTATAGGTAGAATATTAAAGGCATAATGGTCATAGGGAGGCTCAAGGACCTATCCTTGATAGGACCTTGATAGGTGATTAACCGACCTGTCAACCATAGGTTTATAGGTCGTGAATATTAAAGGCATAATGGTCATAGGGGAAGCTCCAGGACCTATCCTTGATAGGACCTTGATAGGTGATTACCGACTTGTCAACCATAGGTTTATAGGTCGTGAATATTAAAGGCATAATGGTCATAGGGGAAGCTCCAGGACCTATCCTTGATAGGACCTTGATAGGTGATTAACCTGTCAACCATAGGTTTATAGGTCGTGAATATTAAAGGCATAATGGTCATAGGAAGCTCCAAGGACCTATCCTTGATAGGACCTTGATAGGTGATTAACCTATCACCTATCAACCATAGGTTTATAGGTCGTGAATATTAAAGGCATAATGGTCATAGGGAAGCTCCAAGGACCTATCCTTGATAGGACCTTGATAGGTGATTAACCTATCACCTATCAACCATAGGTTGATAGCTGACCTATCAACCATAGGTTGATTTATCAAAGGTTGACCATTATTAAGGCATAATGGTCATGGGGAAGCTCCAAGAACCTATCCTTCATAGGACCTTGATAGGTGATTAACCTATCACCTATCAACCATAGGTGGACCTGTCAACCATAGGTTTATAGGTCGTGACTATTAAAGGCATAATGGTCATAGAGGCTCCAGGAGCTATCCTTGATAGGACCTTGATAGGTGATTAACCTATCACCTATCAACCATAGGTAGTGACCTGTCAACCATAGGTTTATAGGTCGTGACTATTAAAGGCATAATGGTCATAGAGGCTCCAAGAACCTATCCTTGATAGGACTTTGATAGGTGATTAACCTATCACCTATCAACCATAGGTAGCTGACCTATCAACCATAGGTTGATTCATGACCTATCAACCTAGGTTGACCATTATTAAAGGCATAATGGTCATGGGAAGCTCAAGGACCTATCCTTGATAGGACCTTGATAGGTGATTAACCGACCTGTCAACCATAGGTTTATAGGTCGTGAATATTAAAGGCATAATGGTCATAGGGGAAGCTCCAGGACCTATCCTTGATAGGACCTTGATAGGTGATTAACCTATCACCTATCAACCATAGGTTGATAGCTGACCTATCAACCATAGGTTGATTCAGACCTATCAACCTAGGTTGACCATTATTAAAGGCATAATGGTCATAGGGGAAGCTCAAGGACCTATCCTTGATAGGACCTTGATAGGTGATTAACCGACCTGTCAACCATAGGTTTATAGGTCGTGAATATTAAAGGCATAATGGTCATAGGGAAGCTCCAGGACCTATCCTTGATAGGACCTTGATAGGTGATTAACCTATCACCTACATAGCTGTCAACCATAGGTTTATAGGTCGTGACTATTAAAGGCATAATGGTCATAGGGAAGCTCCAAGAACCTATCCTTGATAGGACCTTGATAGGTGATTAACCTATCACCTATCAACCATAGGTAGCTGACCTATCAACCATAGGTTGATTATTAGGTTGACATTATTAAAGGCATAATGGTCATAGGGAAGCTCCAAGGACCTATCCTTGATAGGACCTTGATAGGTGATTAACCTGTCAACCATAGGTTTATAGGTCGTGAATATTAAAGGCATAATGGTCATGGGAAGCTCCAAGGACCTATCCTTGATAGGACCTTGATAGGTGATTAACCTATCACCTATCAACCATAGGTTGATAGCTGACCTATCAACCATAGGTTGATTCATGACCTATCAACCTAGGTTGACCATTATTAAAGGCATAATGGTCATGAGAAGCTCAAGGACCTATCCTTGATAGGACCTTGATAGGTGATTAACCGATCACCTGTCAACCATAGGTTTATAGGTCGTGAATATTAAAGGCATAATGGTCATAGGGAAGCTCCAGGACCTATCCTTCATAGGACCTTGATAGGTGATTAACCTATCACCTATCAACCATAGGTAGGTAACCTGTCAACCATAGGTTTATAGGTCGTGACTATTAAAGGCATAATGGTCATAGGGAAGCTCCAGGACCTATCCTTGATAGGACCTTGATAGGTGATTAACCTATCACCTATCAACCATAGGTAGGTGACCTGTCAACCATAGGTTTATAGGTCGTGACTATTAAAGGCATAATGGTCATGGGGAAGCTCCAAGGACCTATCCTTGATAGGACCTTGATAGGTGATTAACCTATCACCTATCAACCATAGGTAGGTGACCTGTCAACCATAGTTTATAGGTCGTGACTATTAAAGGCATAATGGTCATAGGGAAGCTCCAAGGACCTATCCTTGATAGGACCTTGATAGGTGATTAACCTATCACCTATCAACCATAGGTAGTGACCTGTCTACCATAGGTTTATAGGTCGTGACTATTAAAGGCATAATGGTCATAGGGAAGCTCCAAGAACCTATCCTTGATAGGACCTTGATAGGTGATTAACCTATCACCTATCAACCATAGGTAGTGACTAAGGTTGATTCATGACCTATCAACTAGGTTGACCATTATTAAAGGCATAATGGTCATAGAGGCTCAAGGACCTATCCTTGATAGGACCTTGATAGGTGATTAACCTGTCAACCATAGGTTTATAGGTCGTGAATATTAAAGGCATAATGGTCATAGGGAGCTCCAAGGACCTATCCTTGATAGGACCTTGATAGGTGATTAACCTATCACCTATCAACCATAGGTTGATAGCTGACCTATCAACCATAGGTTGATTCATGACCTATCAACCTAGGTTGACCATTATTAAAGGCATAATGGTCATGAGGAAGCTCCAGACCTATCCTTCATAGGACCTTGATAGGTGATTAACCTATCACCTATCAACCATAGGTAGGTAGTCGGTGTACGTGACTATTAAAGGCATAATGGTCATAGGGGAAGCTCCAAGGACCTATCCTTGATAGGACCTTGATAGGTGATTAACCTATCACCTATCAACCATAGGTAGGTGACCTGTCAACCATAGGTTTATAGGTCGTGACTATTAAAGGCATAATGGTCATAGGGGAAGCTCCAAGGACCTATCCTTGATAGGACCTTGATAGGTGATTAACCTATCACCTATCAACCATAGGTAGGTGACCTGTCAACCATAGGTTTATAGGTCGTGACTATTATAGGTAATGGTCATGGGGAAGCTCCAAGAACCTATCCTTGATAGGACTTTGATAGGTGATTAACCTATCACCTATCAACCATAGGTGGACCTGTCAACCATAGGTTTATAGGTCGTGACTATTAAAGGCATAATGGTCATAGGGAAGCTCCAAGAACCTATCCTTGATAGGACCTTGATAGGTGATTAACCTATCACCTATCAACCATAGGTTGATTGTCAAGGTTGAATATTAAAGGCATAATGGTCATAGGGGAAGCTCCAAGGACCTATCCTTGATAGGACCTTGATAGGTGATTAACCGACCTGTCAACCATAGGTTTATAGGTCGTGAATATTAAAGGCATAATGGTCATAGGGGAAGCTCCAAGGACCTATCCTTGATAGGACCTTGATAGGTGATTAACCTATCACCTATCAACCATAGGTAGGTGACCTGTCAACCATAGGTTTATAGGTCGTGACTATTAAAGGCATAATGGTCATAGGGAAGCTCCAAGAACCTATCCTTGATAGGACCTTGATAGGTGATTAACCTACCCTATCAACCATAGGTAGTGACCTGTCAACCATAGGTTTATAGGTCGTGACTATTAAAGGCATAATGGTCATAGGGAAGCTCCAGGACCTATCCTTGATAGACCTTGATAGGTGATTAACCTATCACCTATCAACCATAGGTTTATAGGTCGTGACTATTAAAGGCATAATGGTCATAGGTGAAGCTCAAGGACCTATCCTTGATAGGGCCTTGATAGGTGATTAACCTATCACCTATCAACCATAGGTTTATAGGTCGTGAATATTAAAGGCATAATGGTCATAGGGAAGCTCCAGGACCTATCCTTGATAGGACCTTGATAGGTGATTAACCTATCACCTATCAACCATGGGTTGTTTCATATTAAAGGCATAATGGTCATAGGGGAAGCTCCAAGGACCTATCCTTGATAGGACCTTGATAGGTGATTAACCTATCACCTATCAACCATAGGTTGATTCATGACCTATCAACCCTAGGTTGACCATTATTAAAGGCATAATGGTCATAGGGGAAGCTCCAAGGACCTATCCTTGATAGGACCTTGATAGGTGATTAACCGACCTGTCAACCATAGGTTTATAGGTCGTGAATATTAAAGGCATAATGGTCATAGGGGCTCCAGGGCCATCCTTGATAGGACCTTGATAGGTGATTAACCTATCACCTATCAACCATAGGTTTATAGGTCGTGAATATTAAAGGCATAATGGTCATAGGGGAAGCTCAAGGACCTATCCTTGATAGGACCTTGATAGGTGATTACCCGACTTGTCAACCATAGGTTTATAGGTCGTGAATATTAAAGGCATAATGGTCATAGGGAAGCTCCAGGACCTATCCTTGATAGGACCTTGATAGGTGATTAACCTATCACCTATCAACCATAGGTTGATAGCTGACCTATCAACCTTAGGTTGATTCAAGACCTATCACCTAGGTTGACCATTATAAAAGGCATAATGGTCATAGGGAAGCTCAAGGACCTATCCTTGATAGGACCTTGATAGGTGATTAACCTATCACCTATCAACCATAGGTTTATAGGTCGTGAATATTAAAGGCATAATGGTCATAGGGGAAGCTCCAAGAACCTATCCCTGATAGGACCTTGATAGGTGATTAACCTATCACCTATCAACCATAGGTTGATAGTGACTTCAACCATGGGTTGACCATTATTAAAGGCATAATGGTCATAGGAAGCTCCAAGGACCTATCCTTGATAGGACCTTGATAGGTGATTCCGACCTGTCAACCATAGGTTTATAGGTCGTGAATATTAAAGGCATAATGGTCATAGGGGAAGCTCCAGGACCTATCCTTGATAGGACCTTGATAGGTGATTAACCTATCACCTATCAACCATATGAGTGACCTGTCAACCATAGGTTTATAGGTCGTGACTATTAAAGGCATAATGGTCATAGGGAAGCTCCAGGACCTATCCTTGATAGGACCTTGATAGGTGATTAACCTATCACCTATCAACCATAGGTTTATAGGTCGTGAATATTAAAGGCATAATGGTCATAGGGAAGCTCAAGGACCTATCCTTGATAGGACCTTGATAGGTGATTAACCTATCACCTATCAACCATAGGTTTATAGGTCGTGAATATTAAAGGCATAATGGTCATAGGGAAGCTCCAAGGACCTATCCTTGATAGGACCTTGATAGGTGATTAACCTATCACCTATCAACCATAGGTTGTTTCATATTAAAGGCATAATGGTCATGAGGAAGCTCCAGGACCTATCCTTGATAGGACCTTGATAGGTGATTAACCTCTATCAACCATAGGTTGATGCCTATCAACCTAGGTTGAATTATTAAAGGCATAATGGTCATGAGGAAGCTCCAAGGACCTATCCTTGATAGGACCTTGATAGGTGATTAACCGACCTGTCAACCATAGGTTTATAGGTCGTGAATATTAAAGGCATAATGGTCATAGGGGAAGCTCCAAGGACCTATCCTTGATAGGACCTTGATAGGTGATTACCCGACCTGTCAACCATAGGTTTATAGGTCGTGAATATTAAAGGCATAATGGTCATAGGGAAGCTCCAAGGACCTATCCTTGATAGGACCTTGATAGGTGACCTGTCAACCATAGGTTTATAGGTCGTGAATATTAAAGGCATAATGGTCATAGGGAAGCTCCAGGGACCTATCCTTGATAGGACCTTGATAGGTGATTAACCTATCACCTACCAACCATAGGTTTATAGGTCGTGAATATTAAAGGCATAATGGTCATAGAGGAAGCTCCAGAACCTATCCTTGATAGGACCTTGATAGGTGATTAACCTATCACCTATCAACCATAGGTTGATAGCTGACCTATCAACCATAGGTTGATTCATGACCTATCAACCTAGGTTGACCATTATTAAAGGCATAATGGTCATGGGGAAGCTCAAGGACCTATCCTTGATAGGACCTTGATAGGTGATTAACCGACCTGTCAACCATAGGTTTATAGGTCGTGAATATTAATGGCATAATGGTCATGGGGGAAGCTCCAAGGACCTATCCTTGATAGGACCTTGATAGGTGATTAACCTATCACCTATCAACCATAGGTTGATAGTGACCTATAATTAGGTTGATAACTATCAACCTAGGTTGACCATTATTAAAGGCATAATGGTCATAGGGGAAGCTCAAGAACCTATCCTTCATAGGACCTTGATAGGTGATTAACCTATCACCTATCAACCATAGGTAGGTAACCTGTCAACCATAGGTGTATAGGTCGTGACTATTAAAGGCATAATGGTCATAGGGAAGCTCCAGGACCTATCCTTGATAGGACCTTGATAGGTGATTAACCTATCACCTATCAACCATGGTAGGTGACCTGTCAACCATAGGTTTATAGGTCGTGACTATTAAAGGCATAATGGTCATAGGGGAAGCTCCAAGGACCTATCCTTGATAGGACCTTGATAGGTGATTAACCTATCACCTATCAACCATAGGTGACCTGTCAACTAGGTTTATAGGTCGTGAATATTAAAGGCATAATGGTCATAGGGAAGCTCCAAGGACCTATCCTTGATAGGACCTTGATAGGTGATTAACCTATCACCTATCAACCATAGGTTTATAGGTCGTGAATATTAAAGGCATAATGGTCATAGGGGAAGCTCCAAGGACCTATCCTTGATAGGACCTTGATAGGTGATTAACCTATCACCTATCAACCATAGGTTTATAGGTCGTGAATATTAAAGGCATAATGGTCATAGGGGAAGCTCCAAGGACCTATCCTTGATAGGACCTTGATAGGTGATTAACCTATCACCTATCAACCATAGGTTGATAGCTGACCTATCAACCATAGGTTGATTCATGACCTATCAACCCTAGGTTGACCATTATTAAAGGCATAATGGTCATAGGGGAAGCTCCAAGGACCTATCCTTGATAGGACCTTGATAGGTGATTAACCGACCTGTCAACCATAGGTTTATAGGTCGTGAATATTAAAGGCATAATGGTCATAGGGGAAGCTCCAAGGACCTATCCTTGATAGGACCTTGATAGGTGATTAACCTATCACCTATCAACCATAGGTAGGTGACCTGTCAACCATAGGTTTATAGGTCGTGACTATTAAAGGCATAATGGTCATAGGGGAAGCTCCAGGACCTATCCTTGATAGGACCTTGATAGGTGATAACCATCACCTATCAACCAGGTGACCTGTCAACCATAGGTTTATAGGTCGTGACTATTAAAGGCATAATGGTCATAGGGGAAGCTCCAAGGAGCTATCCTTGATAGGACCTTGATAGGTGATTAACCTATCACCTATCAACCATAGGTAGGTGACCTGTCAACCATAGGTTTATAGGTCGTGACTATTAAAGGCATAATGGTCATAGGTGAAGCTCCAAGGACCTATCCTTGATAGGACCTTGATAGGTGATTAACCTATCACCTATCAACCATAGGTTTATAGGTCGTGAATATTAAAGGCATAATGGTCATAGGGGAAGCTCCAAGAACCTATCCTTGATAGGACCTTGATAGGTGATTAACCTATCACCTATCAACCATAGTGGACCTGTCAACCATAGGTTTATAGGTCGTGACTATTAAAGGCATAATGGTCATAGGGGAAGCTCCAAGAACCTATCCTTGATAGGACCTTGATAGGTGATTAACCTGTCACCTATCAACCATAGGTTTATAGGTCGTGAATATTAAAGGCATAATGGTCATAGGGAGCTCCAAGGACCTATCCTTGATAGGACCTAGATGGTGACCTGTCAACCATAGGTTTATAGGTCGTGAATATTAAAGGCATAATGGTCATAGGGGAAGCTCCAAGGACCTATCCTTGATAGGACCTTGATAGGTGATTAACCTATCACCTATCAACCATAGGTTTATAGGTCGTGAATATTAAAGGCATAATGGTCATAGGGGAAGCTCCAAGGACCTATCCTTGATAGGACCTTGATAGGTGATTAACCTATCACCTATCAACCATAGGTTGATATGACCTATCAACCATAGGTTGATTCATGACCTATCAACCCTAGGTTGACCATTATTAAAGGCATAATGGTCATAGGGGAAGCTCCAAGGACCTATCCTTGATAGGACCTTGATAGGTGATTAACCCTACATAGGTTTATAGGTCGTGAATATTAAAGGCATAATGGTCATAGGGGAAGCTCCAAGGACCTATCCTTGATAGGACCTTGATAGGTGATACCTATCACCTATAACCATAGTTAGCTGACCTATCAACCATAGGTTGATTAAGACCTATCAACCTAGGTTGACCATTATTAAAGGCATAATGGTCATAGGGGAAGCTCCAAGAACCTATCCTTCATAGGACCTTGATAGGTGATTAACCTATCACCTATCAACCATAGGTAGGTAACCTGTCAACCATAGGTGTATAGGTCGTGACTATTAAAGGCATAATGGTCATAGGGGAAGCTCCAAGGACCTATCCTTGATAGGACCTTGATAGGTGATTAACCTATCACCTATCAACCATAGGTAGGTGACCTGTCAACCATAGGTTTATAGGTCGTGACTATTAAAGGCATAATGGTCATAGGGGAAGCTCCAAGGAGCTATCCTTGATAGGACCTTGATAGGTGATTAACCTATCACCTATCAACCATAGGTAGTGACCTGTCAACCATAGGTTTATAGGTTGTGACTATTAAAGGCATAATGGTCATAGGGGAAGCTCCAAGAACCTATCCTTGATAGGACCTTGATAGGTGATTAACCTACACCTATCAACCATAGGTTTATAGGTCGTGAATATTAAAGGCATAATGGTCATAGGGAAGCTCCAAGGACCTATCCTGATAGGACCTTGATAGGTGACCTGTCAACCATAGGTTTATAGGTCGTGAATATTAAAGGCATAATGGTCATAGGGGAAGCTCCAAGGACCTATCCTTGATAGGACCTTGATAGGTGATTAACCTATCACCTATCAACCATAGGTTTATAGGTCGTGAATATTAAAGGCATAATGGTCATAGGGGAAGCTCCAAGGACCTATCCTTGATAGGACCTTGATAGGTGATTAACCTATCACCTATCAACTAGGTTGATGCTGACCTATCACATAGGTTGATTATGACCATCAACGAGGATAATGGTCATAGGGGAAGCTCCAAGGACCTATCCTTGATAGGACCTTGATAGGTGATTAACCGACCTGTCAACCATAGGTTTATAGGTCGTGAATATTAATGGCATAATGGTCATAGGGAAGCTCCAAGGACCTATCCTTGATAGGACCTTGATAGGTGATTAACCTATCACCTATCAACCATAGGTTGATAGCTGACCTATCAACCTTAGGTTGATTCAAGACCTATCAACCCGGGTTGACCATTATTAAAGGCATAATGGTCATAGGGAAGCTCCAAGAACCTATCCTTCATAGGACCTTGATAGGTGATTAACCTATCACCTATCAACCATAGTAACCTGTCAACCATAGGTTTATAGGTCGTGACTATTAAAGGCATAATGGTCATAGGGGAAGCTCCAAGGACCTATCCTTGATAGGACCTTGATAGGTGATTAACCTATCACCTATCAACCATAGGTAGGTGACCTGTCAACCATAGGTTTATAGGTCGTGACTATTAAAGGCATAATGGTCATAGGGGAAGCTCCAAGGAGCTATCCTTGATAGGACCTTGATAGGTGATTAACCTATCACCTATCAACCATAGGTAGGTGACCTGTCAACCATAGGTTTATAGGTCGTGACTATTAAAGGCATAATGGTCATAGGGGAAGCTCCAAGAACCTATCCTTGATAGGACTTTGATAGGTGATTAACCTATCACCTATCAACCATAGGTAGGTGACCTGTCAACCATAGGTTTATAGGTCGTGACTATTAAAGGCATAATGGTCATAGGGGAAGCTCCAAGAACCTATCCTTGATAGGACCTTGATAGGTGATTAACCTATCACCTATCAACCATAGGTTTATAGGTCGTGAATATTAAAGGCATAATGGTCATAGGGGAAGCTCCAAGACCTATCCTGATAGGACCTATAGGTGACCTGTCAACCATAGGTTTATAGGTCGTGAATATTAAAGGCATAATGGTCATAGGGGAAGCTCCAAGGACCTATCCTTGATAGGACCTTGATAGGTGATTAACCTATCACCTACCAACCATAGGTTTATAGGTCGTGAATATTAAAGGCATAATGGTCATAGGGGAAGCTCCAAGGACCTATCCTTGATAGGACCTTGATAGGTGATTAACCTATCACCTATCAACCATAGGTTGATAGCTGACCTATCAACCATAGGTTGATTCATGACCTATCAACCCTAGGTTGACCATTATTAAAGGCATAATGGTCATAGGGGAAGCTCCAAGGACCTATCCTTGATAGGACCTTGATAGGTGATTAACCGACCTGTCAACCATAGGTTTATAGGTCGTGAATATTAAAGGCATAATGGTCATAGGGGAAGCTCCAAGGACCTATCCTTGATAGGACCTTGATAGGTGATTAACCTATCACCTATCAACCATAGGTTGATAGCTGACCTATCAACCTTAGGTTGATTCAAGACCTATCAACCCTAGGTTGACCATTATTAAAGGCATAATGGTCATAGGGGAAGCTCCAAGAACCTATCCTTCATAGGACCTTGATAGGTGATTAACCTATCACCTATCAACCATAGGTAGGTAACCTGTCAACCATAGGTGTATAGGTCGTGACTATTAAAGGCATAATGGTCATAGGGGAAGCTCCAAGGACCTATCCTTGATAGGACCTTGATAGGTGATTAACCTATCACCTATCAACCATAGGTAGGTGACCTGTCAACCATAGGTTTATAGGTCGTGACTATTAAAGGCATAATGGTCATAGGGGAAGCTCCAAGGAGCTATCCTTGATAGGACCTTGATAGGTGATTAACCTATCACCTATCAACCATAGGTAGGTGACCTGTCAACCATAGGTTTATAGGTTGTACTATTAAAGGCATAATGGTCATAGGGGAAGCTCCAAGAACCTATCCTTGATAGGACTTTGATAGGTGATTAACCTATCACCTATCAACCATGGGTGACCTGTCAACCATAGGTTTATAGGTCGTGACTATTAAAGGCATAATGGTCATAGGGGAAGCTCCAAGAACCTATCCTTGATAGGACCTTGATAGGTGATTAACCTGTCACCTATCAACCATGGTTTATAGGTCAATATAAGGCATAATGGTCATAGGGAAGCCAGGACCTATCCTTGATAGGACCTGATAGGTGACCCGTCAACCATAGGTTTATAGGTCGTGAATATTAAAGGCATAATGGTCATAGGGGAAGCTCCAAGGACCTATCCTTGATAGGACCTTGATAGGTGATTAACCTATCACCTACCAACCATAGGTTTATAGGTCGTGAATATTAAAGGCATAATGGTCATAGGGAAGCTCCAAGGACCTATCCTTGATAGGACCTTGATAGGTGATTAACCTATCACCTATCAACCATAGGTTGATAGCTGACCTATCAACCATAGGTTGATTGCTATCATCGGTTGACATATAAAGGCATAATGGTCATAGGGGAAGCTCCAAGGACCTATCCTTGATAGGACCTTGATAGGTGATTAACCGACCTGTCAACCATAGGTTTATAGGTCGTGAATATTAATGGCATAATGGTCATAGGGGAAGCTCCAAGGACCTATCCTTGATAGGACCTTGATAGGTGATTAACCTATCACCTATCAACCATAGGTTGATAGCTGACCTATCAACCTTAGGTTGATTCAAGACCTATCAACCTAGGTTGACCATTATTAAAGGCATAATGGTCATAGGGAAGCTCCAAGAACCTATCCTTCATAGGACCTTGATAGGTGATTAACCTATCACCTATCAACCATAGGTAGGTAACCTGTCAACCATAGGTTTATAGGTCGTGAATATTAAAGGCATAATGGTCATAGGGGAAGCTCCAAGGACCTATCCTTGATAGGACCTTGATAGGTGATTAACCTATCACCTATCAACCATAGGTAGGTGACCTGTCAACCATAGGTTTATAGGTCGTGACTATTAAAGGCATAATGGTCATAGGGGAAGCTCCAAGGAGCTATCCTTGATAGGACCTTGATAGGTGATTAACCTATCACCTATCAACCATAGGTAGGTGACCTGTCAACCATAGGTTTATAGGTCGTGACTATTAAAGGCATAATGGTCATAGGGGAAGCTCCAAGAACCTATCCTTGATAGGACTTTGATAGGTGATTAACCTATCACCTATCAACCATAGGTAGGTGACCTGTCAACCATAGGTTTATAGGTCGTGACTATTAAAGGCATAATGGTCATAGGTGAAGCTCCAAGGACCTATCCTTGATAGGACCTTGATAGGTGATTAACCTATCACCTATCAACCATAGGTTTATAGGTCGTGAATATTAAAGGCATAATGGTCATAGGGGAAGCTCCAAGGACCTATCCTTGATAGGACCTTGATAGGTGATTAACCTATCACCTATCAACCATAGGTTGATAGCTGACCTATCAACCATAGGTGATTCATGACCTATCAACCAGGTGGACATTATTAAAGGCATAATGGTCATAGGGGAAGCTCCAAGGACCTATCCTTGATAGGACCTTGATAGGTGATTAACCGACCTGTCAACCATAGGTTTATAGGTCGTGAATATTAATGGCATAATGGTCATAGGGGAAGCTCCAAGGACCTATCCTTGATAGGACCTTGATAGGTGATTAACCTATCACCTATCAACCATAGGTTGATAGCTGACCTATCAACCTTAGGTTGATTCAAGACCTATCAACCCTAGGTTGACCATTATTAAAGGCATAATGGTCATAGGGGAAGCTCCAAGAACCTATCCTTCATAGGACCTTGATAGGTGATTAACCTATCACCTATCAACCATAGGTAGGTAACCTGTCAACCATAGGTGTATAGGTCGTGACTATTAAAGGCATAATGGTCATAGGGGAAGCTCCAAGGACCTATCCTTGATAGGACCTTGATAGGTGATTAACCTATCACCTATCAACCATAGGTAGGTGACCTGTCAACCATAGGTTTATAGGTCGTGACTATTAAAGGCATAATGGTCATAGGGGAAGCTCCAAGGAGCTATCCTTGATAGGACCTTGATAGGTGATTAACCTATCACCTATCAACCATAGGTAGGTGACCTGTCAACCATAGGTTTATAGGTCGTGACTATTAAAGGCATAATGGTCATAGGGGAAGCTCCAAGAACCTATCCTTGATAGGACTTTGATAGGTGATTAACCTATCACCTATCAACCATAGGTAGGTGACCTGTCAACCATAGGTTTATAGGTCGTGACTATTAAAGGCATAATGGTCATAGGGGAAGCTCCAAGAACCTATCCTTGATAGGACCTTGATAGGTGATTAACCTGTCACCTATCAACCATAGGTTTATAGGTCGTGAATATTAAAGGCATAATGGTCATAGGGGAAGCTCCAAGGACCTATCCTTGATAGGACCTTGATAGGTGACCTGTCAACCATAGGTTTATAGGTCGTGAATATTAAAGGCATAATGGTCATAGGGGAAGCTCCAAGGACCTATCCTTGATAGGACCTTGATAGGTGATTAACCTATCACCTACCAACCATAGGTTTATAGGTCGTGAATATTAAAGGCATAATGGTCATAGGGGAAGCTCCAAGGACCTATCCTTGATAGGACCTTGATAGGTGATTAACCTATCACCTATCAACCATAGGTTGATAGCTGACCTATCAACCATAGGTTGATTCATGACTATCAACTAGGTTGACCATTATTAAAGGCATAATGGTCATAGGGGAAGCTCCAAGGACCTATCCTTGATAGGACCTTGATAGGTGATTAACCCACCTGTCAACCATAGGTTTATAGGTCGTGAATATTAAAGGCATAATGGTCATAGGGAAGCTCCAAGGACCTATCCTTGATAGGACCTTGATAGGTGATTAACCTATCACCTACCAACCATAGGTTTATAGGTCGTGAATATTAAAGGCATAATGGTCATAGGGGAAGCTCCAAGGACCTATCCTTGATAGGACCTTGATAGGTGATTAACCTATCACCTATCAACCATAGGTTGATAGCTGACCTATCAACCATAGGTTGATTCATGACCTATCAACCCTAGGTTGACCATTATTAAAGGCATAATGGTCATAGGGGAAGCTCCAAGGACCTATCCTTGATAGGACCTTGATAGGTGATTAACCGACCTGTCAACCATAGGTTAATAGGTCGTGAATATTAAAGGCATAATGGTCATAGGAGAAGCTCCAAGAACCTATCCTTGATAGAACCTTGATAGGTGATTAACCTATCACCTATCAACCATAGGTTGATAGCTGACCTATCAACCTTAGGTTGATTCATGTTCTATCAACCCTAGGTTGACCATTATTAAAGGCATAATGGTCATAGGGGAAGCTCCAAGGACCTATCCTTGATAGGACCTTGATAGGTGATTAACCTATCACCTATCAACCATAGGTAGGTGACCTGTCAACCATAGGTTTATAGGTCGTGACTATTAAAGGCATAATGGTCATAGGGGAAGCTCCAAGAACCTATCCTTGATAGGACTTTGATAGGTGATTAACCTATCACCTATCAACCATAGGTAGGTGACCTGTCAACCATAGGTTTATAGGTCGTGACTATTAAAGGCATAATGGTCATAGGGGAAGCTCCAAGAACCTATCCTTGATAGGACCTTGATAGGTGATTAACCTGTCACCTATCAACCATAGGTTTATAGGTCGTGAATATTAAAGGCATAATGGTCATAGGGGAAGCTCCAAGGACCTATCCTTGATAGGACCTTGATAGGTGACCTGTCAACCATAGGTTTATAGGTCGTGAATATTAAAGGCATAATGGTCATAGGGGAAGCTCCAAGGACCTATCCTTGATAGGACCTTGATAGGTGATTAACCTATCACCTATCAACCATAGGTTTATAGGTCGTGAATATTAAAGGCATAATGGTCATAGGGGAAGCTCCAAGGACCTATCCTTGATAGGACCTTGATAGGTGATTAACCTATCACCTATCAACCATAGGTTTATAGGTCGTGAATATTAAAGGCATAATGGTCATAGGGGAAGCTCCAAGGACCTATCCTTGATAGGACCTTGATAGGTGATTAACCTATCACCTATCAACCATAGGTTGATAGCTGACCTATCAACCTATGTTAGGTTGACATTATTAAAGGCATAATGGTCATAGGGGAAGCTCCAAGAACCTATCCTTGATAGGACCTTGATAGGTGATTAACCTATCACCTATCAACCATAGGTAGGTGACCTGTCAACCATAGGTTTATAGGTTGTGACTATAAAGGCATAATGGTCATAGGGGAAGCTCCAAGAACCTATCCTTGATAGGACTTGATAGGTGATTAACCTATCACCTATCAACCATAGGTAGGTGACCTGTCAACCATAGGTTTATAGGTCGTGACTATTAAAGGCATAATGGTCATAGGGGAAGCTCCAAGAACCTATCCTTGATAGGACCTTGATAGGTGATTAACCTGTCACCTATCAACCATAGGTTTATAGGTCGAATATTAAAGGCATAATGGTCATAGGGGAAGCTCCAAGGACCTATCCTTGATAGGACCTTGATAGGTGATTAACCTGTCAACCATAGGTTTATAGGTCGTGAATATTAAAGGCATAATGGTCATAGGGAAGCTCCAAGGACCTATCCTTGATAGGACCTTGATAGGTGATTAACCTATCACCTATCAACCATAGGTTGATAGCTGCCTATCAACCATGGTTGACCATTAAAGGCATAATGGTCATAGGGGAAGCTCCAAGGACCTATCCTTGATAGGACCTTGATAGGTGATTAACCGACCTGTCAACCATAGGTTTATAGGTCGTGAATATTAAAGGCATAATGGTCATAGGGGAAGCTCCAAGGACCTATCCTTGATAGGACCTTGATAGGTGATTAACCTATCACCTACCAAACATAGGTTTATAGGTCGTGACTATTAAAGGCATAATGGTCATAGGGGAAGCTCCAAGGACCTATCCTTGATAGGACCTTGATAGGTGATTAACCTATCACCTATCAACCATAGGTAGGTGACCTGTCAACCATAGGTTTATAGGTCGTGACTATTAAAGGCATAATGGTCATAGGGGAAGCTCCAAGAACCTATCCCTTGATAGGACCTTGATAGGTGATTAACCTGTCACCTATCAACCATAGGTTTATAGGTCGTGAATATTAAAGGCATAATGGTCATAGGAAGCCCAAGGACCTATCCTTGATAGGACCTTGATAGGTGATTAACCTGTCAACCATAGGTTTATAGGTCGTGAATATTAAAGGCATAATGGTCATAGGGAGCTCCAAGGACCTATCCTTGATAGGACCTTGATAGGTGATTAACCTATCACCTATCAACCATAGGTTTATAGGTCGTGAATATTAAAGGCATAATGGTCATAGGGGAAGCTCCAAGAACCTATCCTTGATAGGACCTTGATAGGTGATTAACCGACCTGTCAACCATAGGTTTATAGGTCGTGAATATTAAAGGCATAATGGTCATAGGGGAAGCTCCAAGGACCTATCCTTGATAGGACCTTGATAGGTGATTAACCTATCACCTATCAACCATAGGTTGATAGCTGACCTATCAACCATAGGTTGATAAGACCTATAACTAGGTTGACCATTATTAAAGGCATAATGGTCATAGGGGAAGCTCCAAGAACCTATCCTTGATAGGACCTTGATAGGTGATTAACCTATCACCTACACTGTCAACCATAGGTTTATAGGTCGTGAATATTAAAGGCATAATGGTCATAGGGGAAGCTCCAAGGACCTATCCTTGATAGGACCTTGATAGGTGATTAACCTATCACCTATCAACCATAGGTAGGTGACCTGTCAACCATAGGTTTATAGGTCGTGACTATTAAAGGCATAATGGTCATAGGGGAAGCTCCAAGGACCTATCCTTGATAGGACCTTGATAGGTGATTAACCTATCACCTATCAACCATAGGTAGGTGACCTAGGTTTATAGGTTGTGACTATTAAAGGCATAATGGTCATAGGGGAAGCTCCAAGGACCTATCCTTGATAGGACCTTGATAGGTGATTAACCTATCACCTATCAACCATAGGTAGCTGACCTATCAACCATAGGTTGATTATGATCCTGGTGACCATTATTAAAGGCATAATGGTCATAGGGGAAGCTCCAAGGACCTATCCTTGATAGGACCTTGATAGGTGATTAACCGACCTGTCAACCATAGGTTTATAGGTCGTGAATATTAAAGGCATAATGGTCATAGGGGAAGCTCCAAGGACCTATCCTTGATAGGACCTTGATAGGTGATTAACCATCACCTATCGGTGACCTGTCAACCATAGGTTTATAGGTCGTGACTATTAAAGGCATAATGGTCATAGGGGAAGCTCCAAGGACCTATCCTTGATAGGACCTTGATAGGTGATTAACCTATCACCTATCAACCATGGTAGGTGACCTGTCAACCATAGGTTTATAGGTTGTGACTATTAAAGGCATAATGGTCATAGGGAAGCTCCAAGAACCTATCCTGATAGGACTTTGATAGGTGATTAACCTATCACCTATCAACCATAGGTAGGTGACCTGTCAACCAAGGTTTGTGATAAAGGCATAATGGTAGAAGCTCCAAGAACCTATCCTTGAAGACCTTGATAGGTGATTAACCGACCTGTCAACCATAGGTTTATAGGTCGTGAATATTAAAGGCATAATGGTCATAGGGGAAGCTCCAAGGACCTATCCTTGATAGGACCTTGATAGGTGACCTGTCAACCATAGGTTTATAGGTCGTGAATATTAAAGGCATAATGGTCATAGGGGAAGCTCCAAGGACCTATCCTTGATAGGACCTTGATAGGTGATTAACCTATCACCTACCAACCATAGGTTTATAGGTCGTGAATATTAAAGGCATAATGGTCATAGGGGAAGCTCCAAGGACCTATCCTTGATAGGACCTTGATAGGTGATTAACCTATCACCTATCAACCATAGGTTGATAGCTGACCTATCAACCATAGGTTGATTCATGACCTATCAACCCTAGGTTGACCATTATTAAAGGCATAATGGTCATAGGGGAACTCCAAGGACCTATCCTTGATAGGACCTTGATAGGTGATTAACCGACCTGTCAACCATAGGTTTATAGGTCGTGAATATTAATGGCATAATGGTCATAGGGAAGCTCCAAGGACCTATCCTTGATAGGACCTTGATAGGTGATTAACCTATCACCTATCAACCATAGGTTGATAGCTGACCTATCAACCTTAGGTTGATTCAAGACCTATCAACCCTAGGTTGACCATTATTAAAGGCATAATGGTCATAGGGGAAGCTCCAAGAACCTATCCTTCATAGGACCTTGATAGGTGATTAACCTATCACCTATCAACCATAGGTAGGTAACCTGTCAACCATAGGTGTATAGGTCGTGACTATTAAAGGCATAATGGTCATAGGGGAAGCTCCAAGGACCTATCCTTGATAGGACCTTGATAGGTGATTAACCTATCACCTATCAACCATAGGTAGGTGACCTGTCAACCATAGGTTTATAGGTCGTGACTATTAAAGGCATAATGGTCATAGGGGAAGCTCCAAGGAGCTATCCTTGATAGGACCTTGATAGGTGATTAACCTATCACCTATCAACCATAGGTAGGTGACCTGTCAACCATAGGTTTATAGGTCGTGACTATTAAAGGCATAATGGTCATAGGGGAAGCTCCAAGAACCTATCCTTGATAGGACTTTGATAGGTGATTAACCTATCACCTATCAACCATAGGTAGGTGACCTGTCAACCATAGGTTTATAGGTCGTGACTATTAAAGGCATAATGGTCATAGGGGAAGCTCCAAGAACCTATCCTTGATAGGACCTTGATAGGTGATTAACCTGACCTATCAACCATAGGTTTATAGGTATGAATATTAAAGGCATAATGGTCATAGGGGAAGCTCCAAGGACCTATCCTTGATAGGACCTTGATAGGTGATTAACCTATCACCTATCAACCATAGGTTGATAGGTCCTGTAAATATTAAAGGCATAATGGTCATAGGGGAAGCTCCAAGGACCTATCCTTGATAGGACCTTGATAGGTGATTAACCGACCTGTCAACCATAGGTTTATAGGTCGTGAATATTAAAGGCATAATGGTCATAGGGGAAGCTCCAAGGACCTATCCTTGATAGGACCTTGATAGGTGATTAACCTATCACCTATCAACCATAGGTTGATTGACCTATCAACCCTAGGTTGACCATTATTAAAGGCATAATGGTCATAGGGGAAGCTCCAAGAACCTATCCTTGATAGGACCTTGATAGGTGATTAACCTATCACCTATCAACCATAGGTAGGTAACCTGTCAACCATAGGTTTATAGGTCGTGACTATTAAAGGCATAATGGTCATAGGGGAAGCTCCAAGAACCTATCCTTGATAGGACCTTGATAGGTGATTAACCTATCACCTATCAACCATAGGACTGTCAACCATAGGTTTATAGGTCGTGACTATTAAAGGCATAATGGTCATAGGGAAGCTCCAAGACCTATCCTTGATAGGACCTTGATAGGTGATTAACCTATCACCTATCAACCATAGGTAGGTGACCTGTCAACCATAGGTTGTTGTGACTATTAAAGGCATAATGGTCATAGGGGAAGCTCCAAGAACCTATCCTTGATAGGACCTTGATAGGTGATTAACCTATCACCTATCAACCATAGGTAGGTGACCTGTCAACCATAGGTTTATAGGTCGTGACTATTAAAGGCATAATGGTCATAGGGGAAGCTCCAAGGACCTATCCTTGATAGGACCTTGATAGGTGATTAACCTGCACCTATCAACCATAGGTTTATAGGTCGTGAATATTAAAGGCATAATGGTCATAGGGGAAGCTCCAAGGACCTATCCTTGATAGGACCTTGATAGGTGATTAACCTATCACCTATCAACCAATCATAGGTTGATTCATGACCTATCATCCTAGGTTGACCATTATTAAAGGCATAATGGTCATAGGGGAAGCTCCAAGACCTATCCTTGATAGGACCTTGATAGGTGATTAACCGACCTGTCAACCATAGGTTTATAGGTCGTGAATAATGGCATAATGGTCATAGGACTCCAAGGACCTATCCTTGATAGACCTTGATAGGTGATTAACCTATCACCTATCAACCATAGGTTTATAGGTCGTGAATATTAAAGGCATAATGGTCATAGGGAAGCTCCAGGACCTATCCTTGATAGGACCTTGATAGGTGATTACCTAGACCTGTCAACCATAGGTTTATGATCGTAATATTAAAGGCATAATGGTCATAGGGGAAGCTCCAAGAACCTATCCTTGATAGGACCTTGATAGGTGATTAACCTATCACCTATCAACTATAGGTTTATAGGTCGTGAATATTAAAGGCATAATGGTCATAGGGGAAGCTCCAAGAACCTATCCTTGATAAGACCTTGATAGGTGATTAACCGACCTGTCAACCATAGGTTTATAGGTCGTGAATATTAAAGGCATAATGGTCATAGGGGAAGCTCCAAGGACCTATCCTTGATAGGACCTTGATAGGTGATTAACCTATCACCTATCAACCATAGGTTTATAGGTCGTGAATATTAAAGAGAATGGGCTCCAAGGACCTATCCTTGATAGGACCTTGATAGGTGATTAACCGACCTGTCAACCATAGGTTAATAGGTCGTGAATATTAAAGGCATAATGGTCATAGGAGAAGCTCCAAGAACCTATCCTTGATAGGACCTTGATAGGTGATTAACCTATCACCTATCAACCATAGGTTGATAGCTGACCTATCAACCTTAGGTTGATATGTCTCAGTTGACATTATTAAAGGCATAATGGTCATGGGGAAGCTCCAAACCTATCCTTGATAGGACCTTGATAGGTGATTACCCGACTTGTCAACCATAGGTTTATAGGTCGTGAATATTAAAGGCATAATGGTCATAGGGGAAGCTCCAAGGACCTATCCTTGATAGGACCTTGATAGGTGACCTGTCAACCATAGGTTTATAGGTCGTGAATATTAAAGGCATAATGGTCATAGGGGAAGCTCCAAGGACCTATCCTTGATAGGACCTTGATAGGTGATTAACCTATCACCTACCAACCATAGGTTTATAGGTCGTGAATATTAAAGGCATAATGGTCATGAGGAAGCTCCAGGACCTATCCTTGATAATACCTTGATAGGTGATTAACCTATCACCTATCAACCATAGGTTTATAGGTCGTGAATATTAAAGGCATAATGGTCATAGGGGAGCTCCAAGGACCTATCCTTGATAGGACCTTGATAGGTGATTACCCGACTTGTCAACCATAGGTTTATAGGTCGTGAATATTAAAGGCATAATGGTTATAGGAAGCTCCAAGGACCTATCCTTGATAGGACCTTGATAGGTGACCTGTCAACCATAGGTTTATAGGTCGTGAATATTAAAGGCATAATGGTCATAGGGAAACTCCAGGACCTATCCTTGATAGGACCTTGATAGGTGATTAACTTATCACCTATCAACCATAGGTTGATAGCTGACCTATCAACCTAGGTTCTGTTATCAACTAGGTTGACCATTATTAAAGGCATAATGGTCATAGGGGAAGCTCCAAGGACCTATCCTTGAAAGGACCTTGATAGGTGATTAACCTATCACCTACCAACCATAGGTTTATAGGTCGTGAATATTAAAGGCATAATGGTCATAGGGGAAGCTCCAAGGACCTATCCTTGATAGGACCTTGATAGGTGATTAACCGACCTGTCAACCATAGGTTAATAGGTCGTGAATATTAAAGGCATAATGGTCATAGGAGAAGCTCCAAGAACCTATCCTTGATAGAACCTTGATAGGTGATTAACCTATCACCTATCAACCATAGGTTGATAGCTGACCTATCAACCTTAGGTTGATTCATGTTCTATCAACCCTAGGTTGACCATTATTAAAGGCATAATGGTCATAGGGGAAGCTCCAAGGACCTATCCTTGATAGGACCTTGATAGGTGATTAACCTATCACCTATCAACCATAGGTTTATAGGTCGTGAATATTAAAGGCATAATGGTCATAGGGGAAGCTCCAAGGACCTATCCTTGATAGGAACTTGATAAGTGATTACCCGACTTGTCAACCATAGGTTTATAGGTCGTGAATATTAAAGGCATAATGGTCATAGGGGAAGCTCCAAGGACCTATCCTTGATAGGACCTTGATAGGTGACCTGTCAACCATAGGTTTATAGGTCGTGAATATTAAAGGCATAATGGTCATAGGGGAAGCTCCAAGGACCTATCCTTGATAGGACCTTGATAGGTGATTAACCTATCACCTATCAACCATAGGTAGGTGACCTGTCAACCATAGGTTTATAGGTCGTGACTATTAAAGGCATAATGGTCATAGGGGAAGCTCCAAGAACCTATCCTTGATAGGACCTTGATAGGTGATTAACCTATCACCTATCAACCATAGGTAGGTGACCTGTCAACCATAGGTTTATAGGTCGTGACTATTAAAGGCATAATGGTCATAGGTGAAGCTCCAAGGACCTATCCTTGAAAGGGCCTTGATAGGTGATTACCCGACTTGTCAACCATAGGTTTATAGGTCGTGAATATTAAAGGCATAATGGTCATAGGGGAAGCTCCAAGGACCTATCCTTGATAGGACCTTGATAGGTGACCTGTCAACCATAGGTTTATAGGTCGTGAATATTAAAGGCATAATGGTCATAGGGGAAGCTCCAAGGACCTATCCTTGATAGGACCTTGATAGGTGATTAACCTATCACCTACCAACCATAGGTTTATAGGTCGTGAATATAAAAGGCATAATGGTCATGGGAAGCTCCAAGGACCTATCTTGATAGGACCTTGATAGGTGATTAACCTATCACCTATCAACCATAGGTTATAGGTCGTGAATATTAAAGGCATAATGGTCATCAAGGACCTATCCTTGATAGGACCTTGATAGGTGATTACCGACTTGTCAACCATAGGTTTATAGTGTGAATATTAAAGGCATAATGGTCAGGAAGCTCCAAGGACCCCTATCAGATAGGACCTTGATAGGTTTGACCTGTCAACCATAGGTTTATAGGTCGTGAATATTAAAGGCATAATGGTCATAGGGGAAGCTCCAAGGACCTATCCTTGATAGGACCTTGATAGGTGATTAACCTATCACCTATCAACCATAGGTTTATAGGTCGTGAATATTAAAGTTATAATGGTCATAGGGGAAGCTCCAAGGACCTATCCTTGATAGGACCTTGATAGGTGATTAACCGACCTGTCAACCATAGGTTAATAGGTCGTGAATATTAAAGGCATAATGGTCATAGGAAGCTCCGGGCCTTTCATAGGACCTTGGTAGGTGATTAACCTATCACCTATCAACCATAGGTTTATAGGTCGTGAATATTGAAGGCATAATGGTCATAGGGGAAGCTCCAAGGACCTATCCTTGATAGGACCTTGATAGGTGACCTGTCAACCATAGGTTTATAGGTCGTGAATATTAAAGGCATAATGGTCATAGGGGAAGCTCCAAGGACCTATCCTTGATAGGACCTTGATAGGTGATTAACCTATCACCTATCAACCATAGGTTGATAGCTGACCTATCAACCTTAGGTTGATTCAAGACCTATCCACCCTAGGTTGACCATTATTAAAGGCATAATGGTCATAGGTGAAGCTCCAAGGACCTATCCTTGATAGGACCTTGATAGGTGATTAACCTATCACCTATCAACCATAGGTTTATAGGTCGTGAATATTAAAGGCATAATGGTCATAGGGGAAGCTCCAAGGACCTATCCTTCATAGGACCTTGATAGATGATTAACCTATCACCTATCAACCATAGGTTGATAGCTGACCTATCAACCATAGGTTGACCATTATTAAAGGCATAATGGTCATAGGGGAAGCTCCAAGGACCTATCCTTGATAGGACCTTGATAGGTGATTAACCGACCTGTCAACCATAGGTTTATAGGTCGTGAATATTAAAGGCATAATGGTCATAGGGGAAGCTCCAAGGACCTATCCTTGATAGGACCTTTATAGGTGATTAACCTATCACCTATCAACCATAGGTAGGTGACCTGTCAACCATAGGTTTATAGGTCGTGACTATTAAAGGCATAATGGTCATAGGGGAAGCTCCAAGAACCTATCCTTGATAGTACCTTGATAGGTGATTAACCTATCACCTATCAACCATAGGTAGGTGACCTGTCAACCATAGGTTTATAGGTCGTGACTATTAAAGGCATAATGGTCATAGGTGAAGCTCCAAGGACCTATCCTTGAAAGGGCCTTGATAGGTGATTAACCTATCACCTATCAACCATAGGTTTATAGGTCGTGACTATTAAAGGCATAATGGTCATAGGTGAAGCTCCAAGGACCTATCCTTGAAAGGGCCTTGATAGGTGATTAACCTATCACCTATCAACCATAGGTTTATACGTCGTGAATATTAAAGGCATAATGGTCATAGGGGAAGCTCCAAGGACCTATCCTTGATAGGACCTTGATAGGTGATTAACCTATCACCTATCAACCATAGGTTGTTTCATATTAAAGGCATAATGGTCATAGGGGAAGCTCCAAGGACCTATCCTTGTTGGACCTTGATAGGTGATTAACCTATCACCTATCAACCATAGGTTTATAGGTCGTGAATATTAAAGGCATAATGGTCATAGGGGAAGCTCCAAGGACCTATCCTTGATAGGACCTTGATAGGTGATTAACCGACCTGTCAACCATAGGTTTATAGGTCGTGAATATTAAAGGCATAATGGTCATAGGGGAAGCTCCAAGGACCTATCCTTGATAGGACCTTGATAGGTGATTACCCGACTTGTCAACCATAGGTTTATAGGTCGTGAATATTAAAGGCATAATGGTCATAGGGGAAGCTCCAAGGACCTATCCTTGATAGGACCTTGATAGGTGACCTGTCAACCATAGGTTTATAGGTCGTGAATATTAAAGGCATAATGGTCATAGGGGAAGCTCCAAGGACCTATCCTTGATAGGACCTTGATAGGTGATTAACCTATCACCTACCAACCATAGGTTTATAGGTCGTGAATATTAAAGGCATAATGGTCATAGGGAAGCTCCAAGGACCTATCCTTGATAGGACCTTGATAGGTGATTAACCTATCACCTATCAACCATAGGTTGATAGCTGACCTATCAACCATAGGTTGATTCATGACCTATCAACCCTAGGTTGACCATTATTAAAGGCATAATGGTCATAGGGGAAGCTCCAAGGACCTATCCTTGATAGGACCTTGATAGGTGATTAACCTATCACCTATCAACCATAGGTTGATAGCTGACCTATCAACCTTAGGTTGATTCAAGACCTATCAACCCTAGGTTGACCATTATTAAAGGCATAATGGTCATAGGTGAAGCTCCAAGGACCTATCCCATAGGACCTTGATAGGTGATTAACCTATCACCTATCAACCATAGGTTTATAGGTTGTGAATATTAAAGGCATAATGGTCATGGGGAAGCTCCAAGAACCTATCCTTCATAGGACCTTGATAGGTGATTAACCTATCACCTATCAACCATAGGTAGGTAACCTGTCAACCATAGGTGTATAGGTCGTGACTATTAAAGGCTTAATGGTCATAGGGGAAGCTCCAAGGACCTATCCTTGATAGGACCTTGATAGGTGATTAACCTATCACCTATCAACCATAGGTAAGTGACCTGTCAACCATAGGTTTATGAGTCGTGACTATTAAAGGCATAATGGTCATAGGGGAAGCTCCAAGGACCTATCCTTGATAGGACCTTGATAGGTGATTAACCTATCACCTATCAACCATAGGTAGGTGACCTGTCAACCATAGGTTTATAGGTCGTGACTATTAAAGGAATAATGGTCATAGGGGAAGCTCCAAGAACCTATCCTTGATAGGACCTTGATAGGTGATTAACCTATCACCTATCAACCATAGGTAGGTGACCTGTCAACCATAGGTTTATAGGTCGTGACTATTAAAGGCATAATGGTCATAGGGAAGCTCAAGGACCTATCCTTGATAGGACCTTGATAGGTGATTACCCGACTTGTCAACCATAGGTTTATAGGTCGTGAATATTAAAGGCATAATGGTCATAGGGGAAGCTCCAAGGACCTATCCTTGATAGGACCTTGATAGGTGACCTGTCAACCATAGGTTTATAGGTCGTGAATATTAAAGGCATAAAGGTCATAGGAAGCTCCAAGGACCTATCCTTGATAGGACCTTGATAGGTGATTAACCGACCTGTCAACCATAGGTTTATAGGTCGTGAATATTAATGGCATAATGGTCATAGGGGAAGCTCCAAGGACCTATCCTTGATAGGACCTTGATAGGTGATTAACCTATCACCTATCAACCATAGGTTGATAGCTGACCTATCAACCTTAGGTTGATTCAAGACCTATCAACCCTAGGTTGACCATTATTAAAGGCATAATGGTCATAGGTGAAGCTCCAAGGACCTATCCTTGATAGGACCTTGATAGGTGATTAACCTATCACCTATCAACCATAGGTTTATAGGTCGTGAATATTAAAGGCATAATGGTCATAGGGGAAGCTCCAAGAACCTATCCTTCATAGGACCTTGATAGGTGATTAACCTATCACCTATCAACCATAGGTAGGTAACCTGTCAACCATAGGTGTATAGGTCGTGATATTAAAGGCTTAATGGTCATAGGGGAAGCTCAAGGACCTATCCTTGATAGGACCTTGATAGGTGATTAACCTATCACCTATCAACCATAGGTAGGTGACCTGTCAACCATAGGTTTATAGGTCGTGACTATTAAAGGCATAATGGTCATAGGGGAAGCTCCAAGAACCTATCCTTCATAGGACCTTGATAGATGATTAACCTATCAACCATAGGTTGATAGCTGACCTATCAACCATAGGTTGACCATTATTAAAGGCATAATGGTCATAGGGGAAGCTCCAAGGACCTATCCTTGATAGACCTTGATAGGTGATTAACCTGCTTCAACCATAGGTTTATAGGTCGTGAATATTAAAGGCATAATGGTCATAGGGAAGCTCCAAGGACCTATCCTTGATAGGACCTTTATAGGTGATTAACCTATCACCTATCAACCATAGGTAGGTGACCTGTCAACCATAGGTTTATAGGTCGTGACTATTAAAGGCATAATGGTCATAGGGGAAGCTCCAAGAACCTATCCTAGATAGTACCTTGATAGGTGATTAACCTATCACCTATCAACCATAGGTAGGTGACTGTCAACCAAGGTTTATAGGTCGTGACTATTAAAGGCATAATGGTCATAGGTGAAGCTCCAAGGACCTTTCCTTGATAAGACCTTGATAGGTGATTAACCTATCACCTATCAACCATAGGTTTATAGGTCGTGACTATTAAAGGCATAATGGTCATAGGTGAAGCTCCAAGGACCTATCCTTGAAAGGGCCTTGATAGGTGATTAACCTATCACCTATCAACCATAGGTTTATACGTCGTGAATATTAAAGGCATAATGGTCATAGGGGAAGCTCCAAGGACCTATCCTTGATAGGACCTTGATAGGTGATTAACCTATCACCTATCAACCATAGGTTGTTTCATATTAAAGGCATAATGGTCATAGGGGAAGCTCCAAGGACCTATCCTTGTTGGACCTTGATAGGTGATTAACCTATCACCTATCAACCATAGGTTTATAGGTCGTGAATATTAAAGGCATAATGGTCATGAGGAAGCTCCAAGGAGCTATCCTTGATAGGACCTTGATAGGTGATTAACCTATCACCTGTCAACCATAGGTTTATAGGTCGTGAATATTAAAGGCATAATGGTCATGAGAGGCTCAAGGACCTATCCTTGATAGGACCTTGATAGGTGATTACCCGACTTGTCAACCATAGGTTTATAGGTCGTGAATATTAAAGGCATAATGGTCATAGGGGAAGCTCCAAGGACCTATCCTTGATAGGACCTTGATAGGTGACCTGTCAACCATAGGTTTATAGGTCGTGAATATTAAAGTCATAATGGTCATAGGGGAAGCTCCAAGGACCTATCCTTGATAGGACCTTGATAGGTGATTAACCTATCACCTACCAACCATAGGTTTATAGGTCGTGAATATTAAAGGCATAATGGTCATGAGAAGCTCCAAGGACCTATCCTTGATAGGACCTTGATAGGTGATTAACCTATCCCTATCAACCATAGTTGATAGCTGACCTATCAACCATAGGTTGATTCAAGACCTATCAACCCTAGGTTGACCATTATTAAAGGCATAATGGTCATAGGGGAAGCTCCAAGGACCTATCCTTAATAGGACCTTGATAGGTGATTAACCTATCACCTATCAACCATAGGTTGATAGCTGACCTATCAACCTTAGGTTGATTCAAGACCTATCAACCCTAGGTTGACCATTATTAAAGGCATAATGGTCATAGGGGAAGCTCAAGGACCTATCTTGATAGGACCTTGATAGGTGATTAACCTATCACCTATCAACCATAGGTTTATAGGTTGTGAATATTAAAGGCATAATGGTCATAGGGAAGCTCCAAGAACCTATCCTTCATAGGACCTTGATAGGTGATTAACCTATCACCTATCAACCATAGGTAGGTAACCTGTCAACCATAGGTGTATAGGTCGTGACTATTAAAGGCTTAATGGTCATGGGGAAGCTCCAAGGACCTATCCTTGATAGGACCTTGATAGGTGATTAACCTATCACCTATCAACCATAGGTAGGTGACCTGTCAACCATAGGTTTATAGGTCGTGACTATTAAAGGCATAATGGTCATAGGGAAGCTCCAAGGACCTATCCTTGATAGACCTTGATAGGTGATTAACCTATCACCTATCAACCATAGGTAGGTGACCTGTCAACCATGAGATATAGGTCGTGACTATTAAAGGAATAATGGTCATGAGGAAGCTCCAAGAACCTATCCTTGATAGGACCTTGATAGGTGATTACCGACTTGTCAACCATAGGTTTATAGGTCGTGAATATTAAAGGCATAATGGTCATGAGAGCTCCAAGGACCTATCCTTGATAGGACCTTGATAGGTGACCTGTCAACCATAGGTTTATAGGTCGTGAATATTAAAGGCATAAAGGTCATAGGGAAAGCTCCAGGACCTATCCTTGATAGGACCTTGATAGGTGATTAACCTATCACCTGTCAACCATAGGTTTATAGGTCGTGAATATTATGGACAATGGTCATGGGGAAGCTCCAAGGACCTATCCTTGATAGGACCTTGATAGGTGATTAACCTATCACCTATCAAGCATAGGTTGATAGCTGACCTATCAACCTAGGTTGATTCAAGACCTATCAACCTAGGTTGACCATTATTAAAGGCATAATGGTCATAGGTGAAGCTCCAAGGACCTATCCTTGATAGGACCTTGATAGGTGATTAACCTATCACCTATCAACCATAGGTTTATAGGTCGTGAATATTAAAGGCATAATGGTCATAGGGGAAGCTCCAAGAACCTATCCTTCATAGGACCTTGATAGGTGATTAACCTATCACCTATCAACCATAGGTAGGTAACCTGTCAACCATAGGTGTATAGGTCGTGACTATTAAAGGCATAATGGTCATAGGGGAAGCTCCAAGGACCTATCCTTGATAGGACCTTGATAGGTGATTAACCTATCACCTATCAACCATAGGTAGGTGACCTGTCAACCATAGGTTTATAGGTCGTGACTATTAAAGGCATAATGGTCATAGGGGAAGCTCCAAGGACCTATCCTTGATAGGACCTTGATAGGTGATTAACCTATCACCTATCAACCATAGGTAGGTGACCTGTCAACCATAGGTTTATAGGTCGTGACTATTAAAGGCATAATGGTCATAGGGGAAGCTCCAAGAACCTATCCTTGATAGGACCTTGATAGGTGATTAACCTATCACCTATCAACCATAGGTAGGTGACCTGTCAACCATAGGTTTATAGGTCGTGACTATTAAAGGCATAATGGTCATAGGGGAAGCTCCAAGGACCTATCCTTGATAGGACCTTGATAGGTGATTACCCGACTTGTCAACCATAGGTTTATAGGTCGTGAATATTAAAGGCATAATGGTCATAGGGGAAGCTCAAGGACCTATCCTTGATAGGACCTTGATAGGTGACCTGTCAACCATAGGTTTATAGGTCGTGAATATTAAAGGCATAATGGTCATAGGGAAGCTCAAGGACCTATCCTTGATAGGACCTTGATAGGTGATTAACCTATCACCTACCAACCATAGGTTTATAGGTCGTGAATATTAAAGGCATAATGGTCATAGGGGAAGCTCCAAGGACCTATCCTTGATAGGACCTTGATAGGTGATTAACCTATCACCTATCAAACATAGGTTGATAGCTGACCTATCAACCATAGGTTGATTCATGACCTATCAACCTAGGTTGACCATTATAAAGGCATAATGGTCATAGGGGAAGCTCCAAGGACCTATCCCTGATAGGACCTTGATAGGTGATTAACCTATCACCTATCAAGCATAGGTTGATAGCTGACCTATCAACCTTGGTTGATCAAGACCTATCAACCCTAGGTTGACCATTATAAGGCATAATGGTCATAGGTGAAGCTCCAAGGACCTATCCTTGATAGGACCTTGATAGGTGATTAACCTATCACCTATCAACCATAGGTAGGTGACCTGTCAACCATAGGTTTATAGGTCGTGACTATTAAAGGCATAATGGTCATAGGGGAAGCTCCAAGAACCTATCCTTGATAGGACCTTGATAGGTGATTAACCTATCACCTATCAACCATAGGTAGGTGACCTGTCAACCATAGGTTTATAGGTCGTGACTATAAAGGCATAATGGTCATAGGGAAGCTCCAAGGACCTATCCTTGATAGGACCTTGATAGGTGATTACCCTAACTTGTCAACCATAGGTTTATAGTGTGAATATTAAAGGCATAATGGTCATAGGGGAAGCTCCAAGGACCTATCCTTGATAGGACCTTGATAGGTGACCTGTCAACCATAGGTTTATAGGTCGTGAATATTAAAGGCATAATGGTCATAGGGGAAGCTCCAGGGACCTATCCTTGATAGGACCTTGATAGGTGATTAACCTATCACCTACCAACCATAGGTTTATAGGTCGTGACTATTAAAGGCATAATGGTCATAGGGGAAGCTCCAAGGACCTATCCTTGATAGGACCTTGATAGGTGATTAACCTATCACCTATCAACCATAGGTAGGTGACCTGTCAACCATAGGTTTATAGGTCGTGACTATTAAAGGCATAATGGTCATAGGGGAAGCTCCAAGGACCTATCCTTGATAGGACCTTGATAGGTGATTAACCTATCACCTATCAACCATAGGTGACCTGTCAACCATGTTTATAGGTCGTGACTATTAAAGGCATAATGGTCATAGGGGAAGCTCCAAGAACCTATCCTTGATAGGACCTTGATAGGTGATTAACCTATCACCTATCAACCATAGGTAGGTGACCTGTCAACCATAGGTTTATAGGTCGTGACTATTAAAGGCATAATGGTCATAGGGAAGCTCCAAGGACCTATCCTTGATAGGACCTTGATAGGTGATTACCCTAACTTGTCAACCATAGGTTTATAGGTCGTGAATATTAAGGCATAATGGTCATAGGGGAAGCTCCAGGACCTATCCTTGATAGGACCTTGATAGGTGACCCGTCAACCATAGGTTTATAGGTCGTGAATATTAAAGGCATAATGGTCATAGGGGAAGCTCCAAGGACCTATCCTTGATAGGACCTTGATAGGTGATTAACCTATCACCTACCAACCATAGGTTTATAGGTCGTGAATATTAAAGGCATAATGGTCATAGGGAAGCTCCAAGGACCTATCCTTGATAGGACCTTGATAGGTGATTAACCTATCACCTATCAAGCATAAGTTGATAGCTGACCTATCAACCTTAGGTTGATTCAAGACCTATCAACCTAGTTGACCATTATTAAAGGCATAATGGTCATAGTGAAGCTCCGGACCTATCCTTGATAGGACCTTGATAGGTGATTAACCTATCACCTATCAACCATAGGTTTATAGGTCGTGAATATTAAAGGCATAATGGTCATAGGGAAGCTCCAAGAACCTATCCTTCATAGGACCTTGATAGGTGATTAACCTATCACCTATCAACCATAGGTAGGTAACCTGTCAACCATGGTGTATAGGTCGTGACTATTAAAGGCTTAATGGTCATAGGGGAAGCTCCAAGGACCTATCCTTGATAGGACCTTGATAGGTGATTAACCTATCACCTATCAACCATAGGTAGGTGACCTGTCAACCATAGGTTTATAGGTCGTGACTATTAAAGGCATAATGGTCATAGGGAAGCTCCAAGAACCTATCCTTGATAGGACCTTGATAGGTGATTAACCTATTACCTATCAACCATAGGTAGGTGACCTGTCAACCATAGGTTTGTAGGTCGTGAATATTAAGGCATAATGGTCATAGAAGCTCCAAGAACCTATCCTTGATAGGACCTTGATAGGTGATTAACCGACTTGTCAACCATAGGTTTATAGGTCGAATATTAAAGGCATAATGGTCATAGGGGAGCTCCAAGAACCTATCCTTGATAGGACCTTGATAGATGACCCGACCTGTCAACCATAGGTTTATAGGTCGTGAATATTAAAGGCATAATGGTCATAGGGGAAGCTCCAAGGACCTATCCTTGATAGGACCTTGATAGGTGATTAACCTATCACCTATCAACCATAGGTTTATAGGTCGTGAATATTAAAGGCATAATGGTCATAGGGGAAGCTCCAAGAACCTATCCTTCATAGGACCTTGATAGGTGATTAACCTATCACCTATCAACCATAGGTGGTGACCTGTCAACCATAGGTTTATAGGTCGTGACTATTAAAGGCATAATGGTCATAGGGGAAGCTCCAAGGACCTATCCGATAGGACCTTGATAGGTGATTAACCTATCACCTATCAAACACAGGTTGATAGCTGACCTATCAATCATAGGTTGATTCATGACCTATCATCCCTAGGTTGACCATTATTAAAGGCATAATGGTCATAGGGGAAGCTCCAAGAACCTATCCTTGATAGGACCTTGATAGGTGATTAACCTATCACCTATCAACTATAGGTTTATAGGTCGTGAATATTAAAGGCATAATGGTCATAGGGAGGCTCAAGAACCTATCCTTGATAAGACCTTGATAGGTGATTAACCGACCTGTCAACCATAGGTTTATAGGTCGTGAATATTAAAGGCATAATGGTCATAGGAAGCTCCAAGGACCTATCCTTGATAGGACCTTGATAGGTGATTAACCTATCACCTACCAACCATAGGTTTATAGGTCGTGAATATTAAAGTTATAATGGTCATAGGGGAAACTCCAAGGACCTATCCTTGATAGGACCTTGATAGGTGATTAACCCAATCTGTCAACCATAGGTTAATAGGTCGTGAATATTAAAGACATTATGGTCATAGGAGAAGCTCCAAGAACCTATCCTTGATAGGACCTTGATAGGTGATTAACCTATCACCTATCAACCATAGGTTGTTTCATATTAAAGGCATAATGGTCATAGGGGAAGCTCCAAGGACCTATCCTTGATAGGACCTTGATAGGTGATTACCCGACTTGTCAACCATAGGTTTATAGGTCGTGAATATTAAGGGCATAATGGTCATAGGGGAAGCTCCAAGGACCTATCCTTGATAGGACCTTGATAGGTGATTAACCTATCACCTACCAACCATAGGTTTATAGGTCGAATATTAAAGGCATAATGGTCATAGGGAAGCTCCAAGGACCTATCCTTGATAGGACCTTGATAGGTGATCACTGTCAACCATAGGTTTATAGGTCGTGAATATTAAAGGCATAATGGTCATAGGGAGCTCCAAGACCTATCCTTGATAGGACCTTGATAGGTGATTAACCTATCACCTATCAACCATAGGTAGGTGACCTGTCAACCATAGGTTTATAGGTCGTGACTATTAAAGGCATAATGGTCATAGGAAGCTCCAAGGACCTATCCTTGATAGGACCTTGATAGGTGATTAACCTATCACCTATCAACCATAGGTGGTGACCTGTCAACCATAGGTTTATAGGTCGTGACTATTAAAGGCATAATGGTCATAGGGGAAGCTCCAAGTGGACCTATCCCTGATAGGACCTTGATAGGAGATTAACCTATCACCTATCAACCATAGGTATACCTGTCAACCATAGGGTATAGGTCGTGACTATTAAAGGCATAATGGTCATAGGGAAGCTCCAAGAACCTATCCTTGATAGGACCTTGATAGGTGATTAACCTATCACCTACCAACTATGGTAGTGACCTGTCAACCATAGGTTTATAGGTCGTGACTATTAAAGGCATAATGGTCATAGGGAAGCTCCAAGAACCTATCCTTGATAGGACCTTGATAGGTGATTAACCTATCACCTATCAACCTAGGTCAACCATAGCTTTATAGGTCGTGACTATTAAAGGCATAATGGTCATAGGGAAGCTCCAGGACCTATCCTTGATAGGACCTTATAGGTGACCTGTCAACCATAGGTTTATAGGTCGTGAATATTAAAGGCAGAATGGTCATAGGGAAGCTCCAAGGACCTATCCTTGATAGGACCTTGATAGGTGATTAACCTATCACCTATCAACCAGGTTGATAGCTGACCTATCAATCAAAGGTTGATCATGACCTATCAATCTGTGGGTCAATATTAAAGGTATAATGGTCATAGGGGAAGCTCCAAGGACCTATCCTTGATAGGACCTTGATAGGTGATTAACCGACCTGTCAACCATAGGTTTATAGGTCGTGAATATTAAAGGCATAATGGTCATAGAGGAAGCTCCAAGGACCTATCCTTGATAGGACCTTGATAGGTGATTACCCGACCTGTCAACCATAGGTTTATAGGTCGTGAATATTAAAGGCATAATGGTGATAGGGGAAAATCCAAGGACCTATCCTTGATAGGACCTTGATAGGTGATTAACCTATCACCTATCAACCATAGGTTGATTCATGACCTATCATCCCTAGGTTGACCATTATTAAAGGCATAATG
Source organism: Hippoglossus stenolepis (assembly GCF_022539355.2). Classification (NCBI taxonomy): domain Eukaryota; kingdom Metazoa; phylum Chordata; class Actinopteri; order Pleuronectiformes; family Pleuronectidae; genus Hippoglossus; species Hippoglossus stenolepis. Next base: position 31,894,568 of record NC_061484.1, read on the forward strand.
GTCATAGGGGAAGCTCCAAGAACCTATCCTTGATAGGACCTTGATAGGTGATTAACCTATCACCTATCAACTATAGGTTTATAGGTCGTGAATATTAAAGGCATAATGGTCATAGGGGAAGCTCCAAGAACCTATCCTTGATAAGACCTTGATAGGTGATTAACCGACCTGTCAACCATAGGTTTATAGGTCGTGAATATTAAAGTTATAATGGTCATAGGGAAACTCCAAGAACCTATCCTTGATAGGACCTTGATAGGTGATTAACCGACCTGTCAACCATAGGTTAATAGGTCGTGAATATTAAAGACATAATGGTCATAGGGAAGCTCCAAGACCTATCCTTGATAGGACCTTGATAGGTGATTAACCTATCACCTATCAACGTGCGTCAACCATAGGTTTATAGGTCGTACTATTAAAGGCATAATGGTCATAGGGAAGCTCCAAGTACCTATCCTGATAGGACCTTGATAGGTGATTAACCTATCACCTATCAACCATGGTGTGTAACCAGGTTTATAGGTCGTGACTATTAGGATAATGGTCATAGGGGAAGCTCCAAGAACCTATCCTTGATAGGACCTTGATAGGTGATTAACCTATCACCTATCAACCATTGACCTGTCAACCATAGGTTTATAGGTCGTGACTATTAAAGGCATAATGGTCATAGGGAAGCTCCAAGAACCTATCCTTGATAGGACCTTGATAGGTGATTAACCTATCACCTATCAACCATAGGTTGATTCATGACCTGTCAACCATAGCTTTATAGGTCATGACTATTAAAGGCATAATGGTCATAGGGGAAGCTCCAAGAACCTATCCTTGATAGGACCTTGATAGGTGATTAACCTATCACCTATCAACCATAGGTTTATAGGTCGTGAATATTAAAGGCATAATGGTCATTAGGGAAGCTCCAAGGACCTATCCTTGATAGGACCTTGATAGGTGATTAACCTATCACCTATCAACCATAGGTTTATAGGTCGTGAATATTAAAGGCATAATGGTCATAGGGGAAGCTCCAAGGACCTATCCTTGATAGGAGCTTGATAGGTGATTAACCTATCACCTATCAACTATACGGTTGATAGGTGATAGGTTAATCATATTAATATCATTATATTAAAGGCATAATGGTTATAAGGGAAGCTCCAAGACTTATCCTTGATAGGACCTTGATAGGTGATTAACCTATCACCTATCAACCATAGGTTGATTCATGACCTATCAACCTAGGTTGATTGGTCGTGAATATTAAAGATAATGGTCATAGGGAAGCTCCAAGACCTATCCTTGATAGGACCTTGATAGGTGATTAACCTATCACCTAACCATAGGTAGTATGACCTATCAACCATAGGTTGTTCTATAAAAGGCAGAATGGTCATAAGGAAGCTCCAAGAACCTATTCTTGATAGGACCTTGATAGGTGATTAACCGACCTGTCAACCATAGGTTTATAGGTCGTGAATATTAAAGGCATAATGGTCATAGGGGAAGCTCCAAGGACCTATCCTTGATAGGACCTTGATAGGTGATTACCCACCTGTCAACCATAGGTTTATAGGTCGTGAATATTAAAGGCATAATGGTCATAGGGAAGCTCCAAGGACCTATCCTTGATAGGACCTTGATAGGTGATTAACCTATCACCTATCAACCAAAGGTTTATAGGTCGTGAATATTAAAGGCATAATGGTCATAGGGGAAGCTCCAAGACCTATCCTTGATAGGACCTTGATAGGTGATTAACCTATCACCTATCAACCATAGGTTGATTCATGACCTATCAACCCTAGGTTGAATTATTGAAGGCATAATGGTCATAGGGAAGCTCAGTGAACCTATCCTTGATAGGACCTTGATAGGTGATTAATCACCTGTCAACCATAGGTTTATAGGTCGTGAATATTAAAGGCATAATGGTCATAGGGGAAGCTCCAAGACCTATCCTTGATAGGACCTTGATAGGTGATTAACCTATCACCTATCAACCATAGGTAAGGTCTATATTAAAGGCATAATGGTCATAGGGGAAGCTCCAAGGACCTATCCTTGATAGGACCTTGATAGGTGATTAACCTATCACCTACCAACCATAGGTTTATAGGTCGTGAATATTAAAGGCATAATGGTCATAGGGGAAGCTCCAAGGACCTATCCTTGATAGGACCTTGATAGGTGACCTGTCAACCATAGGTTTATAGGTCGTGAATATTAAAGGCAGAATGGTCATAGGGGAAGCTCCAAGGACCTATCCTGATAGGACCTTGATAGGTGATTAACCTATCACCTATCAACCATAGGTTGATAGCGACTTAATCAAGGTTTGAGGTGACCATTATTAAAGGCATAATGGTCATAGGGGAAGCTCCAAGGACCTATCCTTGATAGGACCTTGATAGGTGATTAACCGACCTGTCAACCATAGGTTTATAGGTCGTGAATATTAAAGGCATAATGGTCATAGGGAAGCTCCAAGGACCTATCCTTGATAGGACCTTGATAGGTGATTAACCTAATACCTATCAACCATAGGAGGTGACCTGTCAACCATAGGTTTATAGGTCGTGACTATTAAAGGCATAATGGTCATAGGGGAAGCTCCAAGGACCTATCTTGATAGGACCTTGATAGGTGATTAACCTATCACCTATCAACCATAGGTAGGTGACCTGTCAACCATAGCTTTATAGGTCGTGACTATTAAAGGCATAATGGTCATAGGGAAGCTCCAAGGACCTATCCTTGATAGGAGCTTGATAGGTGATTAACCTATCACCTATCAACTATAGGTTTATAGGTCGTGAATATTAAAGGCATAATGGTCATAGGGGAAGCTCCAAGGACCTATCCTTGATAGGAGCTTGATAGGTGATAACCTATCACCTCAACTATAACCATGGTTGATAGGTGATATAACACTTACTTGATTAACCTATCACCTATCAACTATAAACCTATGGTTGATAGGTGATAGGTTAATCACCTATCAATAATATCACCTATTATATTAAAGGCATAATGGCCATAGGGGAAGCTCCAAGGACCTATCCTTGATAGGACCTTGATAGGTGATTAACCTATCACCTATCAACCATAGGTTGATTTATGACCTATCAACCCTAGGTTGATTGGTCGTGAATATTAAAGGCATAATGGTCATAGGGGAAGCTCCAAGGACCTATCCTTGATAGGACCTTGATAGGTGATTAACCTATCACCTATCAACCATAGAGATAGGTACCTTCAACCATAGGTTGCTTGTATATTAAAGGCAGAATGGTCATAGGGGGAGCTACAAGAACCTATTCTTGATAGGACCTTGATAGGTGATTAACCTATCACCTGTCAACCATAGGTTTATAGGTCGTGAATATTAAAGGCATAATGGTCATAGGGGAAGCTCCAAGAACCTATCCTTGATAGGACCTTGATAGGTGATTACCCGACCTATCAACCATAGGTTTATAGGTCGTTAATATTAAAGGCATAATGGTCATAGGGAAGCTCCAAGGACCTATCCTTGATAGGACCTTGATAGGTGATTAACCTATCACCTATCAACCATAGGTTTATAGGTCGTGAATATTAAAGGCATAATGGTCATAGGGGAAGCTCCAAGAACCTATCCTTGATAGGACCTTGATAGGTGATTAACCTATCACCTATCAACCATAGGTAGGTGACCTGTCAACCATAGGTTTATAGGTCGTGACTATTAAAGGCATAATGGTCATAGGGGAAGCTCCAAGGACCTATCCTTGATAGGACCTTGATAGGTGATTAACCTATCACCTATCAAACATAGGTTGATAGCTGACCTATCAATCATAGGTTGATTCATGACCTATCAACCCTAGGTTGACCATTATTAAAGGCATAATGGTCATAGGGGAAGCTCCAAGGACCTATCCTTGATAGGACCTTGATAGGTGATTAACCGACCTGTCAACCATAGGTTTAAAGGTCGTGAATATTAAAGGCATAATGGTCATAGAGGAAGCTTCAAGGACCTATCCTTGATAGGACCTTGATAGGTGATTACCCGACCTGTCAACCATAGGTTTATAGGTCGTGAATATTAAAGGCATAATGGTGATAGGGGAAGATCCAAGGACCTATCCTTGATAGGACCTTGATAGGTGATTAACCTATCACCTATCAACCATAGGTTGATTCATGACCTATCATCTCAGGTTGACCATTATTAAAGGCATAATGGTCATAGGGGAAGCTCCAAGAACCTATCCTTTATAGGACCTTGATAGGTGATTAACCTATCACCTATCAACTATAGGTTTATAGGTCGTGAATATTAAAGGCATAATGGTCATAGGGGAAGCTCCAAGAACCTATCCTTGATAAGACCTTGATAGGTGATTAACCGACCTGTCAACCATAGGTTTATAGGTCGTGAATATTAAAGGCATAATGGTCATAGGGGAAGCTCCAAGGACCTATCCTTGATAGGACCTTGATAGGTGATTAACCTATCACCTACCAACCATAGGTTTATAGGTCGTGAATATTAAAGTTATAATGGTCATAGGGGAAACTCCAAGGACCTATCCTTGATAGGACCTTGATAGGTGATTAACCGACCTGTCAACCATAGGTTAATAGGTCGTGAATATTAAAGACATAATGGTCATAGGAGAAGCTCCAAGAACCTATCCTTGATAGGACCTTGATAGGTGATTAACCTATCACCTATCAACCATAGGTTGTTTCATATTAAAGGCATAATGGTCATAGGGGAAGCTCCAAGGACCTATCCTTGATAGGACCTTGATAGGTGATTAATCCACTAACTGTAAGCTTATAGGTCGTGAATATTTAGGGAATAATATAGGGGAAGCTCCAAGGACCTATCTTGATAGGACCTTGATAGGTGATTAACCTATCACCTACCAACCATAGGTTTATAGGTCGTGAATATTAAAGGCATAATGGTCATAGGGGAAGCTCCAAGGACCTATCCTTGATAGGACCTTGATAGGTGATTAACTATGACCTGTCAACCATAGGTTTATAGGTCGTGAATATTAAAGGCATAATGGTCATAGGGAAGCTCCAAGGACCTATCCTTGATAGGACCTTGATAGGTGATTAACCTATCACCTATCAACCATAGGTAGGTGACCTGTCAACCATAGGTTTATAGGTCGTGACTATTAAAGACATAATGGTCATAGGAGAAGCTCCAAGAACCTATCCTTGATAGGACCTTGATAGGTGATTAACCTATCACCTATCAACCATAGGTTGTTTCATATTAAAGGCATAATGGTCATAGGAAGCTCCAAGGACCTATCCTTGATAGGACCTTGATAGGTGATTAACCTATCACCTACCAACCATAGGTTTATAGGTCGTGAATATTAAAGGCATAATGGTCATAGGGGAAGCTCCAAGGACCTATCCTTGATAGGACCTTGATAGGTGACCTGTCAACCATAGGTTTATAGGTCGTGAATATTAAACGCAGAATGGTCATAGGGGAAGCTCCAAGGACCTATCCTGATAGGACCTTGATAGGTGATTAACCGACCTGTCAACCATAGGTTTATAGGTCGTGAATATTAAAGGCATAATGGTCATAGGGAAGCTCCAAGGACCTATCCCTGATAGGACCTTGATAGGTGATTAACCTATCACCTATCAACCGAAGGTAGGTGACCTGTCAACCATAGGTTTATAGGTCGTGACTATTAAAGCGCATAATGGTCATAGGGAAGCTCCAAGGACCTTTCCTTGATAGGACCTTGATAGGTGATTAACCTATCACCTATCAACCATAGGTAGGTGACCTGTCAACCATAGGTTTATAGGTCGTGACTATTAAAGGCATAATGGTCATAGGGGAAGCTCCAAGAACCTATCCTTGATAGGACCTTGATAGGTGATTAACCTATCACCTATCAACCATAGGTAGATGACCTGTCAACCATAGCTTTATAGGTCGTGACTATTAAAGGCATAATGGTCATAGGCGAAGCTCCAAGGACCTATCCTTGATAGGACCTTGATAGGTGACCTGTCAACCATAGGTTTATAGGTCGTGAATATTAAAGGCAGAATGGTCATAGGGGAAGCTCCAAGGACCTATCCTTGATAGGACCTTGATAGGTGATTAACCTATCACCTATCAACCATAGGTTGATAGCTGACCTATCAATCAAAGGTTGATTCATGACCTATCAACCCTAGGTTGACCATTATTAAAGGTATAATGGTCATAGGGGAAGCTCCAAGGACCTATCCTTGATAGGACCTTGATAGATTAACCGACCTGTCAACCATAGGTTTATAGGTCGTGAATATTAAAGGCATAATGGTCATACCACCTTGTAGAGAGGTCATTTACCAATGGGTTTATAGGTCGTGAATATTAAAGTTATAATGGTCATAGGGGAAGCTCCAAGAACCTATCCTTGATAGGACCTTGATAGGTGATTAACCGACCTGTCAACCATAGGTTAATAGGTCGTGAATATTAAAGACATAATGGTCATAGGAGAAGCTCCAAGAACCTATCCTTGATAGGACCTTGATAGGTGATTAACCTATCACCTATCAACCATAGGTTGATTCATGACCTATCAACCCTAGGTTGATTGGTCGTGAACACTAAAGGCATAATGGTCATAGGGGAAGCTCCAAGGACCTATCCTTGATAGGACCTTGATAGGTGATTAACCTATCACCTATCAACCATAGGTAGATAGGTGACTATCAACCATAGGTTGTTTCATATTAAAGGCAGAATGGTCATAGGGGAAGCTCCAAGAACCTATTCTTGATAGGACCTTGATAGGTGATTAACCTATCGACCTGTCAACCATAGGTTTATAGGTCGTGAATATTAAAGGCATAATGGTCATAGGGAGCCCAAGAACCTATCCTTGATAGGACCTGATAGGTGATTACCCGACCTGTCAACCATAGGTTTATAGGTCGTGAATATTAAAGGCATAATGGTCATAGGGGAGCTCCAAGGACCTATCCTTGATAGGACCTTGATAGGTGATTAACCTATCACCTATCAACCAAAGGTTTATAGGTCGTGAATGTTAAAGGCATAATGGTCATAGGGAAGCTCCAAGGACCTATCCTTGATAGGACCTTGATAGGTGATTAACCTATCAGCTATCAACCATAGGTTGATTCATGACCTATCAACCCTAGGTTGAAAATTATTAAAGGCATAATGGTCATAGGGGAATCTCCAAGAACCTATCCTTGATAGGACCTTGATAGGTGATTAACCGACCTGTCAACCATAGGTTTATAGGTCGTGAATATTAAAGGCATAATGGTCATAGGGGAAGCTCGAAGGACCTATCATTGATAGGACCTTGATAGGTGATTAACCTATCACCTATCAACCATAGGTTGTTTCATATTAAAGGCATAATGGTCATAGGGGAAGCTCCAAGAACCTATCCTTGATAGGACCTTGATAGGTGATTAACCTATCACCTATCAACCATAGGTTTATAGGTCGTGAATATTAAAGGCATAATGGTCATAGGGGAAGCTCCAAGGACCTATCCTTGATAGGACCTTGATAGGTGACCTGTCAACCATAGGTTTATAGGTCGTGAATATTAAAGGCATAATGGTCATAGGAAGCTCCAAGGACCTATCCTTGATAGGACCTTGATAGGTGATTAACCGACCTGTCAACCATAGGTTTATAGGTCGTGAATATTAAAGGCATAATGGTCATAGGGAAGCTCCAAGGACCTATCTCTGATAGGACCTTGATAGGTGATTAACCTAATACCTATCAACCATAGGTAGGTGACCTGTCAACCATAGGTTTATAGGTCGTGACTATTAAAGGCATAATGGTCATAGGGGAGGCTCCAGGACCTATCCTTGATAGGCCTTAGGTGATTAACCTATCACCTATCAACCATAGGTAGTGACCTGTCAACCATAGCTTTATAGGTCGACTATTAAAGGCATAATGGTCATAGGAGAAGCTCCAAGGACCTATCCTTGATAGAGCTTGATAGGTGATTAACCTATCACCTATCAGCATAAACCTATGGTTGATAGGGATAGGTTAACACCTATCAAAATATCATATTATAAAGGCATAATGGTCATAGGGGAAGCTCCAAGGACCTATCCTTGATAGGACCTTGATAGGTGATTAACCTATCACCTATCAACCATAGGTTGATTCATGACCTATCAACCCTAGGTTGATTGGTAGAGTGAATGTTAGCATAATGGTCATAGGGGAAGCTCCAAGGACCTATCCTTGATAGGACCTTGATAGGTGATTAACCTATCACCTATCAACCATAGGTAGATAGGTGACCTATCAACCATAGGTTGTTTCATATTAAAGGCAGAATGGTCATAGGGGAAGCTCCAAGAACCTTCTTGATAGACCTTGATAGGTGATTAACCGACCTGTCAACCATAGGTTTATAGGTCGTGAATATTAAAGGCATAATGGTCATAGGAGCTCCAAGAACCTATCCTTGATAGGACCTTGATAGGTGATTACCCGACCTATCACTCCTAGGTTTATAGCCGTTAATATTAAAGGCATAATGGTCATAGGGGAAGCTCCAAGGACCTATCCTTGATAGGACCTTGATAGGTGATTAACCTATCACCTATCAACCATAGGTTTATAGGTCGTGAATATTAAAGGCATAATGGTCATAGGGAAGCTCCAAGAACCTATCCTTGATAGGACCTTGATAGGTGATTAACCTATCACCTATCAACCATAGGTAGGTGACCTGTCAACCATAGGTTTATAGGTCGGGACTATTAAAGGCATAATGGTCATAGGGGAAGCTCCAAGGACCTATCCTTGATAGGACCTTGATAGGTGATTAACCTATCACCTATCAAACATAGGTTGATAGCTGACCTATCAATCATAGGTTGATTCATGACCTATCAACCCTAGGTTGACCATTATTAAAGGCATAATGGTCATAGGGGAAGCTCCAAGGACCTATCCTTGATAGGACCTTGATAGGTGATTAACCGACCTGTCAACCATAGGTTTATAGGTCGTGAATATTAAAGGCATAATGGTCATAGAAGGCTCCAAGGACCTATCCTGATAGACCTTGATAGGTGATTACCCGACCTGTCAACCATAGGTTTATAGGTCGAATGAATATTAAAGGCATAATGGTGATAGGGGAAAATCCAAGGACCTATCCTTGATTGGACCTTGATAGGTTATTAACCTATCACCTATCAACTCATAGGTTGATTCATGACCTATCATCCCTAGGTTGACCATTATTAAGGCATAATGGTCATAGGGGAGCTCCAAGAACCTATCCTTGATAGGACCTTGATAGGTGATTAACCTATCACCTATCATATAGGTTTATAGGTCGTGAATATTAAAGGCATAATGGTCATAGGGAAGCTCCAAGAACCTATCCTGATAAGACCTTGATGGGTGATTACCTGACCCTGCCATACCATGGTTTATAGGTCGTGAATATCAAAACCATAATGGTCATAGGAAGCTCCAAGGACCTATCCTTGATAGGACCTTGATAGGTGATTAACCTACACCTACTAACCATGGGGTTTATAGGTCGTGAATATTAGTTATAATGGTCATAGGAAACTCCAGGACCTATCCTTGATAGGACCTTGATAGGTGATTAACCGACCTGTCAACCATAGGTTAATAGGTCGTAGATATTAAAGACATAATGGTCATAGGAAGCTCCAAGAACCTATCCTTGATAGGACCTTGATAGGTGATTAACCTATCACCTATCAACCATAGGTTGTTTCATATTAAAGGCATAATGGTCATAGGGAAGCTCAAGGGACCTATCCTGATAGGACCTTGATAGGTGATTACCCGACTTGTCAACCATAGGTTTATAGGTCTTGAATATTAAGGGCATAATGGTCATGAGGAAGCTCCAAGGACCTATCCTTGATAGGACCTTGATAGGTGATTAACCTATCGCACTACCAACCATAGGTTTATGGGTCGTGAATATTAAAGGCATAATGGTCATGGGGAAGCTCCAAGGACCTATCCTTGATAGGACCTTGATAGGTGACCTGTCAACCATAGGTTTTATAGGTCGTGAATATTAAAGGGAATGGTCATGGGGAGCTCCAGGACCTATCCTTGATAGGACCTTGATAGGTGATTAACCGACCTGTCAACCATAGGTTTTATAGGTCGTGAATATTAAGGCATAATGGTCATAGGGAGCTCAAGGACCTATCCTTGATAGGACTGATAGGTGATTAACCTATCACCTATCAACCATAGGTAGGTGACCTGTCAACCGCAACTCATGGGTCGTGACTATTAAAGGCATAATGGTCATAGGGAAGCTCCAGGGACCTATCTTGATAGGAGCTTTAGGTGGTTAACCTATCACCTATCAACTATAGGTTTATAGGTCAGTGAATATTAAAGGCATAATGGTCATAGAAGCTCCAGGACCTATCCTTGATAGGAAGTTGGTGATTAACCTCTCACCTATCAACTATAAACCTATGCTGATAGGTGATAGGTTAATCACCTATCAATAATATCACCTATTATATTAAAGGCATAATGGTCATGGGAAGCTCCAAGGACCTATCCTTGATGGGACCTTGATCAGTGATTAACCTATCACCTATCAACCATAGGTTGATTTATGACCTATCAACCCAGGTTGATTGGTCGTGAATATTAAAGGCACTATGATGCTGGGAAGCTCCAAGGACCTATCCTTGATAGGACCTTGATATGTGATTAACCTATCACCTATCAGCCATAGGTAGATAGGTGACCTATCAACCATGGATTGTTTTCATTAAAGGCAGAATGGTCATAGGGGAAGCTCCAGAACCTATTCTTGATAGGACCTTGATAGGTGATTAGCCAACTGTCAACCATAGGTTTATAGGTCGTGAATATTAAAGGCATAATGGTCTTAGAGGCTCCAGGGACCTATCCTTGATAGGACCTTGATAGGTGATTACCTGACCTGTCAACCATAGGTTTCTAGGTCATTAATATAAAGGCATAATGGTCATAGGGGGAAGCTCCAAGGACCTATCCTTGCTAGGACCTTGATAGGTGGTTAACCTATCACCTATCAGCCATAAGGTTTATAGGCCGGATATTAAAGGCATAATGGTCATAGGAAGCTCCAGGGCCTATCCTTCATAGGACCTTGATAGGTGATTAACCTATCACCTATCAACCATAGGTAGGTGACCTGTCAACCATAGGTTTATAGGTCGGACTATTAAGGCATAATGGTCATAGGGGAAGCTCCAAGGACCTATCTTGATAGGACATTTGCTTGATAGGTGATTGACCTATCACCTTATCAAACATAGGTTGATAGCTGACCTATCAATCATAGGTTGATTCATGACCTATCAACCCTAGGTTGACCATTATTAAAGGCATAATGGTCATAGGGAAGCTCCAAGGACCTATCCTTGATAGGACCTTGATAGGTAATTAACCGACCTGTCAACCACTCAGGTTTATAGGTCGTGAATATTAAAGGCATAATGGTCATAGAGGAAGCTCCAAGGACCTATCCTTGTAGACCTTGATAGGTGATGACCCACGGCCTGTCAACCAGGTTTTTAGTCGTGAATATTAAAGGCATAATGGTGATAGGGGAAAATCCAAGGACCTATCGCTTGATAGGACCTTTGATAGGTGATTAACCTATCACCTATCAACTATAGGTTGATTCATGACCTATCATCTCTAGGTTGACCATTCAAAGGCATAATGGTCAGGAAGCTCAGAACCTATCTTGATAGGACATTGATGGTGATTAACCTATCCACTAACTATAGGTTTATAGGTCTGAATATTAAGCAAATGGTCATCCAAGAGGCTCCAAGACCTATCCTTGATAAGACCTTGATAGGTGATTAACCGACCTGCCAACCATAGGTTTATAGGTGAAGTGAATATCAAAGGCACAATGGTCTAGAGGCTCCAGGACCTATCTGATAGGACCTTGATGAGTGATTAACCTATCACCTACCAGCCATAGGTTTATAGGTTTGTAGATATTAAAGTTATAATGGTCATAGGGGAAACTCCAAGGACCTATCCTTGATAGGACCTTGATAGGTGATTTCGACCTGTCAACCATAGGTTAATAGGTCGTGAATATTAAAGACATAATGGTCATAGGAAGCTCCAGGAGCCTATCCTTGATAGGACTGTGATAGGTGATTAACCTGTCACCTATCAACCATAGGTTGTTTTCATTAAAGGCATATGGTCATAGGTAGGCTCCAAGGACCTATCCTTGATAGGACCTGATTGGTGATTACCTGACTTGCTCAACCATGGGTTGATAGGTCGTGAATATTAAGGGCATAATGGTCATAGGGGAAGCTCCAAGGACCATCTCTGATAGGACCTTGATAGGTGAGTTAACCTATCACCTGCCAACCAGGTTTATGGGTGTTGAATATTAAAGGCATAATGGTCAGGGAAGCTCCAAGGACCTATCCTGGATAGACCTGATAGGTGACCTGTCAACCATAGGTTTATAGGTCAGAATCTTAAAGGCAGAATGGTCATGGGAAGCTCCAGGACCTATCGCCTGATAGGACCTTTGATAGGTGATAACCGACCTGTCAGCCATAGGTTTATAGGTCGTGAATATTAAAGGCATAATGGTCATGGGAAGCTCAAGGACCTATCCTTGATAGGACCTTGATAGGTGATTAACCTATCACCTATCAACCATAGGTAGGTGACCTGTCAGCCATAGTTTATAGGTGTGACTATTAAAGACATAATGGTCATAGGGAAGCTCCCAGAACCTATCCTTGATAGGACCTTGATAGGTGATTAACCTATCACCTATCAACCATAGGTTGTTTCATATTAAAGGCATAATGGTATAGGGGCTCCAGGACTACCTTGATAGGACCTTTGATAGGTGATTACCCTCCATTTTTGCAGTCCATTAATATTAAGGGCATAATGGTCATAGGGGAAGCTCCAGGACCTATCGCTGGTAGGACCTTGATAGGTGATTAACCTATCACCTACCAAACTACATATGGTTTAGTGCGTGAATATTAAAGCAGAATGGTCATAGAAGCTCCAGGACCTATCTTGATAGGACCTTGATAGGTGACCTGTCAACCAGGTTTATAGGTCAGCGAATATTAAAGGCAGAATGGTCATAGGGGAAGCTCCAGGACCTTCCTTGATAGGACCTTGATAGGTGATTAACCGACCTGTCAACCATAGGTTTATAGGCTGAAATATTAAAAACATAATCGTCATGGGGAAGCTCCAGGACCTATCCTTGATAGGACCTTGATAGGTGATTAACCTATCACCTATCAACCATAGTAGGTGACCTATCAACCATAGGTTGAAGGTCAAGTGGCTATTAAAGGCATAATGGTCATAGGAGGCTCAAGGACCTTTCCTTGATGGGACCTTGATAGGTGATTAACTATCACCTATCAACCATAGGTAGGTGACCTGTCAACCATAGGTTTACTAGGTGTGACTATTAAAGGCATAATGGTCATAGGGGAAGCTCCAAGCCTATCCTTGATAGGACCTTGATAGGTATTAACCTGTCACCTATCAACCATAGGTAGTGACCTGTTAACCCTAGGTTTATAGGTCGTGACTATTAAGGCATAATGGTCCTAGGGAAGCTCCAAGAACCTATCCTTGATAGGACCTTGTTGGTTAGTTAACCTATCACCTATCAACCATAGGTAGATGACCTGTCAACCATAGGTTTATAGGTCTTAAACAAAGGCATAATGGTCAGGAGGCTCCAAGAACCTATCCTTGATAGGACCTTGATAGGTGATTAACTTATCACCTATCAACCATAGGTTGATTCATGACCTGTCAACCATAGCTTTATAGGTCGTGACTATTAAAGGCATAATGGTCATAGGAAGCTCCAAGGATCTATCCTTGATAGGACCTTGATAGTGACCTGTCAACCATAGGTTTATAGGTCGAGATATTAAAGGCAGAATGGTCATAGGAAGCTCCAGGACCTATCCTTGATAGGACCTGATGAGTGATTAACCGACCTGTCAACCATAGGTTTATAGGTCGTGAATATTAAAGGCATAATGGTCATAGAGGAAGCTCCAAGGACCTATCCCAGATAGGACCTTGAGTGATTAACCCACCTGTCAACCATAGGTTTATAGCGTGAAACGATATTAAAGGCATAATGGTCATAGGGGAAGCTCCAGGACCTATCCTTGATAGACCTTGATAGTGATTAACCTATCACCTATCAACCATAGGTTGATTCATGACCTATCATCCCTAGGTTTGATCATTATTAAAGGCATAATGGTCATAGGGGAAGCTCAAGAACCTATCCTTGATAGGACCTTGATAGGTGATTAACCTATCACCTATCAACTATAGGTTTATATGTAGTGAATATTAAAGGCATAATGGTCATGAAGAGCCCAGGAACCTATCCTTGATAAGACCTTGATAGGTGATTAACCGACCATCAGCCATAGGTTTATAGGTGGTGAATATTAAAGGCATAATGGTCATAGGGGAAGCTCCAAGAACCTATCCTTGATAGGACCTTGATAGGTGATTACCCGACCTGTCAACCATAGGTTTATAGGTCGTGAATATTAAAGGCATAATGGTCATGAGAGAGCTCCAAGGACCTATGGTTGATAACCGGTAGATGATCAACCATTGACCTATCAACCATAGGTTGTTTCATATTTAAAAAGAATGGTCATAGGAAGCTCCAAGACCTATTGTCAGGACCTTGATAGGTGATTAACCGACCTGTCAACCATAGGTTTATAGGTCATTATTAAAGGCATAATGGTCATAGAGGAAGCTCCAGAGCCTATCCTTGATAGGACGTTGATTGATGAACACCTGTCAACCATAGGTTTATAGGTCGTGAATATTAAAGGCATAATGGTCATAGGAAGCTCCAAGGACCTATCCTTGATAGGACCTTGATAGGTGATACCTATCACCTATCAACCATAGGTTGATACCTATCAACCATAGGTTGAAAATTATTAAAGGCATAATGGTCATAGGGGGAAGCTCCAAGACCTATCCTTGTGGACCTTGATAGGTGATTAACCGACCTGTCAACCATAGGTTTATAGGTCGTGAATATTAAAGGCATAATGGTCATATGGGAAGCTCCAAGACCTATCCTTGATAGGACCTTGATAGGTGATTAACCTATCACCTATCAACCATAGGTTTATAGGTCATGATATTAAAGGCATAATGGTCATAGGGAAGCTCAGGACCTATCCTTGTAGACCGATAGGTAACCTGTCAACCATAGGTTTATAGGTCTGAATATTAAAGGCAGAATGGTCATAGGGGAAGCTCCAAGGACCTATCCTTGATAGGACCTTGATAGGTGATTAACCTATCACCTATCAACCATAGGTTGATTCATGACCTATCAACCTAGGTTCAGCCATTATTAAAGGCATAATGGTCATAGGGGAAGCTCCAAGAACCTATCCTTGATAGGACCTTGATAGGTGATTACGACCTGTCAACCATAGGCTTTATAGGTCGTGAATATTAAAGGCATAATGGTCATAGGGGAAGCTCCAGGACCTATCCTTGATAGGACCTTGATAGGTGATTAACCGACCTATCAACCATAGGTTTATAGGTCGTGAATATTAAAGGCATAATGGTCATAGGGAAGCTCCAAGGACCTATCCTTGTTAGGACCTTGATAGGTGATTAACCTATCACCTATCAACCATAGGTAGTGCTGTCACCATAGGTTTATAGGTCGAATATTAAAGGCATAATGGTCATAGGAAGCTCCAGGACCTATCCTTGATAGGACCTTTGATAGGTGATTAACCTATCACCTATCAACCATAGGTAGGTGACCTGTCAACCATGGTTTATAGGTCGTGACTATTAAAGGCATAATGGTCATAGGGGAAGCTCCAGGACCTATCCTTGATAGGACCTTGATAGGTGATTAACCTATCACCTATCAACCATAGGTTTATAGGTCGTGAATAATAAAGGCATAATGGTCATAGGAAGCTCCAGGACCTATCCTTGATAGGACCTTGATAGGTGATTAACCTATCACCTATAAACCATAGTTTGATAGGTGATGAATATTAAAGGCATAATGGTCATGGGAAGCTCCAGGACCTATCCTTGATAGACCTTGATAGGTTCATCACTATCAACCATAGGTTTATAGGTAGTGAATATTAAAGGCAGAATGGTCATGGGGAAGCTCCAGAACCTATCCTTGATAGGACCTTGATAGGTGATTAACCGACCTGTCAACCATAGGTTTATAGGTCGTGAATATTAAAGGCATAATGGTCATAGGAAGCTCCAAGAACCTATCCTTGATAGGACCTTGATAGGTGATTACCCGACCTGTCAACCATAGGTTTATAGGTCGTGAATATTAAAGGCATAATGGTCATAGGGGAAGCTCCAAGGACCTATCCTTGATAGGACCTTGATAGGTGATTAACCTATCTGCCTACAACAAAGGTTTATAGGTCGTGAATATTAAAGGCATAATGGTCATAGGGGAAGCTCCAAGGACCTATCCTTGATAGGACCTTGATAGGTGATTAACCTATCACCTATCAACCATAGGTTGATTGACCTGTCAACCATGGTTAAAAGTATTAAAGGCATAATGGTCATAGGGGAAGCTCCAAGAACCTATCTTGATAGGACCTTGATAGGTGATTAACCTATCACTGTCAACCCATAGGTTTATAGGTCGTGAATATTAAAGGCATAATGGTCATAGGGGCTCCAGGACCTATCCTTGATAGGACCTTGATAGGTGATTAACCTATCACCTATCAACCATAGGTATTTCGTGAATATTAAAGGCATAATGGTCATAGAGGAAGCTCAAGGACCTATCCTTGATAGGACCTTGATAGGTGATTAACCTATCACCTATCAACCATAGGTTGATAGCTGACCTATCAATCATAGGTGATTCATGACCTATCAACCTAGGTTGACCATTATTAAACATAATGGTAGAGGCTCCAAGACCTATCCTTGATAGGACCTTATTAGGTGATTCCTATCAGTATTAAATTGACCTGTCAGAATGGTCATAGGAAGCTCCAAGGACCTATTCTTGATAGGACCTTGATAGGTGATTAACCTACCCTATCAACCATGGGTTTATAGGTCGTGAATATTAAAGGCATAATGGTCATAGGGAAGCTCCAAGAACCTATCCTTGATAGGACCTTGATAGGTGATTACCGACCTGTCAACCATAGGTTTATAGGTCGTGAATATTAAAGGCATAATGGTCATAGGGGAGGCTCCAAGGACCTATCCTTGATAGGACCTTGATAGGTGATTAACCTATCACCTATCAACCAAAGGTTTATAGGTCGTGAATGTTAAAGGCATAATGGTCTGAGAAGCTCCAAGGACCTATCCTTGATAGGACCTTGATAGGTGATTAACCTATCACCTATCAACCATAGGTTGATTCATGACCTATCAACCCTAGATTGAAAATTATTAAAGGCATAATGGTCATAGGGAATCTCCAAGAACCTATCCTTGATAGGACCTGATAGGTGATTAACCGACCTGTCAACCATAGGTTTATAGGTCGTGAATATTAAGGCATAATGGTCATAGGGGAAGCTCCAAGGACCTATCATTGATAGGACCTTGATAGGTGATTAACCTATCACCTATCAACCATAGGTTGTTTCATATTAAAGGCATAATGGTCATAGGGGAAGCTCCAAGGACCTATCCTTGATAGGACCTTGATAGGTGTTTAACCTATCACCTATCAACCATAGGTTGATAGCTGACCTATCAATCATAGGTTGATTCATGACCTATCAACCTAGGTTGACCATTATTAAGGCATAATGGTCATAGGGGAAGCTCCAAGGACCTATCCTTGATAGGACCTTGATAGGTGATTAACCTATCATTGATAGGTGACCTGTCAAGGATAGTCATAGGGGAAGCTCCAAGGACCTATAGGACCTTGATAGGTGATTAACCTATCACCTATCAACCCTAGGTTTATTGGTCGTGAATATTAAAGGCATAATGGTCATGGGGAAGCTCCAAGGACCTATCCTTGATAGGACCTTGATAGGTGATTAACCTATCACCTATCAACCATAGGTGATCGACCTATCAACCTAGGATTGGTAATATAAGCATAATGGTCATGGGGGCTCCAGGACCTTCCTGAGACCTTGATAGGTGATTAATATCACCTATCAACCTTAGGTTGATTCATGACCTATCAACCTAGGTTGACCATTATTAAAGGCATAATGGTCAAGGGAAGCTCAAGGACCTATCCTTGATAGGACCTTGATAGGTGACCTGTCAACCATAGGTTTATAGGTCGTGAATATTAAAGGCATAATGGTCATAGGAAGCTCCAAGGACCTATCCTTGATAGGACCTTGATAGGTGACCTGTCAACCATAGGTTTATAGGTCGAAATATTAAAGGCAGAATGGTCATAGGGAAGCTCCAAGGACCTATCCTAATAGGACATCAATAGGTGATTAACCGACCTGTCACCCATAGGTTTATAGGTCGTGAATATTAAAGGCATAATGGTCATAGGGGAAGCTCCAGGACCTATCCTTGATAGGACCTTGATAGGTGATTAACCTATCACCTATCAACCATAGGTAGGTGACCTGTCAACCATAGGTTTATAGGTCGTGACTATTAAAGGCATAATGGTCATAGGGGAAGCTCCAAGGACCTATCCTGATAGGACCTTGATAGGTGATTAACCTATCACCTATCAACCATAGGTAGGTGACCTGTCAACCATAGGTTTATAGTTCGTGACTATTAAAGGCATAATGGTCATAGGGAAGCTCCAAGACCTATCCTTGATAGGACCTTAATAGGTGATTAACCTATCACCTATCAACCATAGGTAGGTGACCTGTCAACCATAGCTTTATAGGTCGTGACTATTAAAGGCATAATGGTCATAGGGAAGCTCCAAGAACCTATCCTTGATAGGACCTTGATAGGTGATTAACCTATCACCTATCAACCATAGGTTTATAGGTCGTGAATATTAAAGGCATAATGGTCATAGGGGAAGCTCCAAGGACCTATCCTTGATAGGACCTTGATAGGTGATTAACCTATCACCTATCAACCATAGGTTTATAGGTCGTGAATATTAAAGGCATAATGGTCATAGGGGAAGCTCCAAGGACCTATCCTTGATAGGAGCTTGATAGGTGATTAACCTATCACCTATCAACTATAAACCTATGGTTGATAGGTGATAGGTTAAT
Source organism: Hippoglossus stenolepis (assembly GCF_022539355.2). Classification (NCBI taxonomy): domain Eukaryota; kingdom Metazoa; phylum Chordata; class Actinopteri; order Pleuronectiformes; family Pleuronectidae; genus Hippoglossus; species Hippoglossus stenolepis. The sequence continues at coordinate 31,913,921 of NC_061484.1, forward strand.
CACCTATCAATAATATCACCTATTATATTAAAGGCATAATGGTCATAGGGGAAGCTCCAAGGACCTATCCTTGATAGGACCTTGATAGGTGATTAACCTATCACCTATCAACCATAGGTAGATAGGTGACCTGTCAACCATAGGTTGTTTCATATTAAAGGCATAATGGTCATAGGGGAAGCTCCAAGAACCTATTCTTGATAGGACCTTGATAGGTGATTAACCGACCTGTCAACCATAGGTTTATAGGTCGTGAATATTAAAGGCATAATGGTCATAGGGGAAGCTCCAAGAACCTATCCTTGATAGGACCTTGATAGGTGATTAACCGACCTGTCAACCATAGGTTTATAGGTCGTGAATATTAAAGGCATAATGGTCATAGGGGAAGCTCCAAGGACCTATCCTTGATAGGACCTTGATAGGTGATTAACCTATCACCTATCAACCATAGGTTTATAGGTCGTGAATATTAAAGGCATAATGGTCATAGGGGAAGCTCCAAGGACCTATCCTTGATAGGACCTTGATAGGTGATTAACCTATCACCTATCAACCATAGGTTGATTCATGACCTATCAACCCTAGATTGAAAATTATTAAAGGCATAATGGTCATAGGGGAATCTCCAAGAACCTATCCTTGATAGGACCTTGATAGGTGATTAACCGACCTGTCAACCATAGGTTTATAGGTCGTGAATATTAAAGGCATAATGGTCATAGGGAAGCTCCAAGGACCTATCATTGATAGGACCTTGATAGGTGATTAACCTATCACCTATCAACCATAGGTTGTTTCATATTAAAGGCGTAATGGTCATAGGGAAGCTCCAAGGACCTATCCTTGATAGGACCTTGATAGGTGTTTAACCTATCACCTATCAACCATAGGTTGATAGCTGACCTATCAATCATAGGTTCATTCATGACCTATCAATCCTAGGTTGACCATTATTAAAGGCATAATGGTCATAGGGGAAGCTCAAGGACCTATCCTTGATAGGACCTTGATAGGTGATTAACCTATCACCTATCAACCATAGGTTTATAGGTCGTGAATATTAAAGGCATAGTGGTCATGGGGAAGCTCCAAGAACCTATCCTGATAGGACCTTGATAGGTGATTAACCTATCACCTATCAACCTTAGGTTGATTCAAGACCTATCAACCCTAGGTTGACCATTATTAAAGGCATAATGGTCATAGGTGAAGCTCCAAGGACCTATCCTTGATAGGACCTTGATAGGTGATTAACCTATCACCTATCAACCATAGGTTGATAGCTGACCTATCAACCTTAGGTTGATTCATGTTCTATCAACCCTAGGTTGACCATTATTAAAGGCATAATGGTCAAGGGAAGCTCAAGGACCTATCCTTCATAGGACCTTGATAGGTGACCTGTCAACCATAGGTTTAAGGTAGTGAATATTAAAGGCATAATGGTCATAGGGAAGCTCCAAGGACCTATCCTTGATAGGACCTTGATAGGTGACCTGTCAACCATAGGTTTATAGGTCGTGAATATTAAAGGCATAATGGTCATAGGGGAAGCTCCAAGGACCTATCCTTGATAGGACCTTGATAGGTGACCTGTCAACCATAGGTTTATAGGTCGAATATTAAAGGCAGAATGGTCTTAGGGGAAGCTCCAAGGACCTATCTTGATAGGACCTTGATAGGTGATTAACCGACCTGTCACCCAGGTTTATAGGTCGTGAATATTAAAGGCATAATGGTCATAGGAAGCTCCAGGACCTATCCTTGATAGGACCTTGATAGGTGATTAACCTATCACCTATCAACCATAGGTAGGTGACCTGTCAACCATAGGTTTATAGGTCGTGACTGTTAAAGGCATAATGGTCATAGGGGAAGCTCCAAGGACCTATCTCTGATAGGACCTTGATAGGTGATTAACCTATCACCTATCAACCATAGGTAGGTGACCTGTCAACCATAGGTTTATAGTTCGTGACTATTAAAGGCATAATGGTCATGGGGAAGCTCCAAGGACCTATCCTTGATAGGACCTTGATAGGTGATTAACCTATCACCTATCAACCATAGGTAGGTGACCTGTCAACCATAGGTTTATAGGTCGTGACTATTAAAGGCATAATGGTCATAGGAAAGCTCAAGAACCTATCCTTGATAGGACCTTGATAGGCGATTAACCTATCACCTATCAACCATAGGTAGGTGACCTGTCAACCATAGCTTTATAGGTCGTGACTATTAAAGGCATAATGGTCATAGGGAAGCTCCAAGAACCTATCCTTGATAGGACCTTGATAGGTGATTAACCTATCACCTATCAACCATAGGTTTATAGGTCATGAATATTAAAGGCATAATGGTCATAGGGGAAGCTCCAAGGACCTATCCTTGATAGGACCTTGATAGGTGATTAACCTATTACCTATCAACCATAGGTTTATAGGTCGTGAATATTGAAGGCATAATGATCATAGGGAAGCTCCAAGACCTATCCTTTGATAGGAGCTGATAGGTGATTAACCTATCACCTATCAACTATAAACCTATGGTTGATAGGTGATAGGTTAATCACCTATCAATAATATCACCTATTATATTAAAGGCATAATGGTCATGGGGAAGCTCCAAGAACCTATCCTTGATAGGACCTTGATAGGTGATTAACCTATCACCTATCAACCATAGGTTGATTCATGACCTATCAACCTAGGTTGATTGGTCGTGAGTATTAAAGGCATAATGCTCATAGGGAAGCTCCAAGGACCTATCCTTGATAGGACCTTGATGGTGATTAACCTATCACCTATCAACCATAGGTTGATTCATGACCTATCAACCTAGTTTGAAAATTATTAAAGGCATAATGGTCATAGGGAATCTCCAAGAACCTATCCTTGATAGGACCTTGATAGGTGATTAACCGACCTGTCAACCATAGGTTTATAGGTCGTGACTATTAAAGGCATAATGGTCATAGGGAAGCTCCAAGGACCTATCATTGATAGGACCTTGATAGGTGATTAACCTATCACCTATCAACCATAGGTTGTTTCATATTAAAGGCATAATGGTCATAGGGGAAGCTCCAAGAACCTATCCTTGATAGGACCTTGATAGGTGATTAACCTATCACCTATCAACCATAGGTTTATAGGTCGTAAATATTAAAGGCATAATGGTCATAGGGGAAGCTCCAAGGACCTATCCTTGATAGGACCTTGATAGGTGATTAACCTATCACCTATCAACCATAGGTTTATAGGTCAGGAATATTAAAGGCATAATGGTCATAGGGAAGCTCCAGGACCTATCCTTGATAGGACCTTGATAGGTGATTAACCTATCACCTACCAACCATAGGTTTATAGGTCGTGAATATTAAAGTTATAATGGTCATAGGGGAAACTCCAAGGACCTATCCTTGATAGGACCTTGATAGGTGATTAACCTATCACCTATCAACCATAGGTTGATAGCTGACCTATCAACCTTAGGTTGATTCATGTTCTATCAACCCTAGGTTGACCATTATTAAAGGCATAATGGTCATAGGGGAAGCTCCAAGGACCTATCCTTGATAGGACCTTGATAGGTGATTAACCTATCACCTATCAACCATAGGTTTATAGGTCGTGAATATTAAAGGCATAATGGTCATAGGGGAAGCTCCAAGGACCTATCCTTGATAGGACCTTGATAGGTGATTACCCGACCTGTCAACCATAGGTTTATAGGTCGTGAATATTAAAGGCATAATGGTCATAGGGGAAGCTCCAAGGACCTATCCTTGATAGGACCTTGATAGGTGATTAACCTATCACCTACCAACCATAGGTTTATAGGTCGTGAATATTAAAGGCATAATGGTCATAGGGGAAGCTCCAAGGACCTATCCTTGATAGGACCTTGATAGGTGATTAACCTATCACCTATCAACCATAGGTTTATAGGTCGTGAATATTAAAGGCATAATGGTCATAGGGGTCCAAGGACCTATCCTTGATAGAACCTTGATAGGTGATTAACCGACCTGTCAACCATAGGTTTATAGGTCATGAATATTAAAGGCATAATGGTCATAGGGAAGCTCCAAGGACCTATCCTTGATAGGACCTTGATAGGTGATTAACCTATCACCTATCAACCATAGGTTGATAGCTGACCTATAAACCTTAGGTTGATTCAAGACCTATCAACCTAGGTTGACCATTATTAAAGGCATAATGGTCATAGGTGAAGCTCCTATCAAGGACCTATCCTTGATAGGACCTTGATAGGTGATTAACCTATCACCTATCAACCATAGGTTTATAGGTCGTCAATATTAAAGGCATAATGGTCATAGGGAAGCTCCAAGAACCTATCCTTCATAGGACCTTGATAGTTGATTAACCTATCACCTATCAACCATAGGTAGGTGACCTGTCAACCATAGGTTTATAGGTTGTGACTATTAAAGGCATAGTGGTCATAGGGGAAGCTCCAAGGACCTTTCCTTGATAGGACCTTGATAGGTGATTAACCTATCACCTATCAACCATAGGTAGGTGACCTGTCAACCATAGGTTTATAGGTCGTGACTATTAAAGGCATAATGGTCATAGGGGAAGCTCCAAGTACCTATCCTAGATAGGACCTTGATAGGTGATTAACCTATCACCTATCAACCATAGGTAGGTGACCTATCAACCATAGGTTTATAGGTCATGAATATTAAAGGCATAATGGTCATAGGGGAAGCTCCAAGGACCTATCCTTGATAGGACCTTGATAGGTGATTAACCTATCACCTATCAACCATAGGTTTATAGGTCGTGAATATTAAAGGCATAATGGTCATAGGGGAAGCTCCAAGGACCTATCCTTGATAGGACCTTGATAGGTGATTAACCTATCACCTATCAACCATAGGT
>NC_061484.1:31918936-31929019 GCF_022539355.2 Hippoglossus stenolepis
GTTAATCACTATCAAAGGTCCTATCAAGGATAGGTCCTTGGAGCTTCCTATGACCATTATGCCTTTAATATTCACGACCTATAAACCTGTGGTTGATAGGTGAGGGTTAATCACCTATCAAGGTCCTATCAAGGATAGGTTCTTGGAGCTTCCCCTATGACCATTGTGCCTTTGTATTGTGACCTAGTTGAATCATACCTTGGTTGATAGGTGATAGGTTAATCACCTATCAAGGTCCTATCAAGGATAGGTTCTTGGAGCTTCCTATGACCATTATGCCTTTAATATTCAGACCTATAAACCTATGGTTGACAGGTCCTTACTACCTATGGTTAATCACCTATCAAGGTCCTATCAGGATGGGTCCTTGGAGCTTCCCTATGACCATTATGCCTTTATGCACTACGCACCTATGGTTGATAGGTGATGTTAATCACCTATCAGGTCCTATCAAGGATAGGTTCTTGGAGCTTCCCCTATGACCATTATGCCTTTAATATTCCACCTATAAACCTATGGTTGACAGGTGATAGGTTAATCACCTATCAAGGTCCTATCAGGATAGGTCCTTGGAGCTTCCCTATGACCATTATGCCTTTAATATTCGACCTATAAACCTATGGTTGATAGGTGATAGGTTAATCACCTATCAAGGTCCTATCGGATAGGTTCTTGGAGCTTCCCTATGACCATTATGCCTTTAATATGGAAGGGTCAGCCTATGGTTGATAGGTGATAGGTTAATCACCTATCAAGGTCCTATCAAGATAGGTCCTTGGAGCTTCCTATGACCATTATGCCTTTAATATTCACGACCTATCAACCTATGGTTGACAGGTCACCTACCTATAGTTGATAGGTGATAGGTTAATCACCTATCAAGGTCCTATCAAGGATAGGTTCTTGGAGCTTCCCCTATGACCATTATGCCTTTAATTCGACCTATAAACCTATGGTTGACAGGTCATACCTATGGTTGATAGGTGATAGGTTAATCACCTATCAAGTCCTATCAAGGATAGCTCCTTGGAGCTTCCCTATGACCATTATGCCTTTAATATTCCAGACCTATAAACCTATGGTTGACAGGTGGTACCTATCAAGGTCCTTCAAGGATAGTTCTTGGAGCTTCCCATGACCATTGCCTTTAATATCGACCTATAAACCTATGGTTGACAGGTCACCTACCTATGGTTGATAGGTGATAGGTTAATCACCTATCAAGGTCCTATCAAGGATAGGTCCTTGGAGCTTCCCCTATCACCATTATGCCTTTAATATTCACGACCTATAAACCTATGGTTGACAGGTCGGGTAATCACCTATCAAGGTCCTATCAAGGATAGGTCCTTGAAGCTTCCTCTATGACCATTATGCCTTTAATATTCACGACCTATAAACCTATGGTTGACAGGTCGGTTAATCACCTATCAAGGTCTATCAGGATAGGTTCTTGGAGCTTCCCTATGACCATTATGCCTTTATATGGTCAACCTAGGTTGATAGGTCATGAATCAACCTATGGTTGATAGGTGATAGGTTAATCACCTATCAAGGTCTATCAAGGATAGGTCCTTGGAGCTTCCCTATGACCATTATGCCTTTAATATTCACACCTATAAACCTATGGTTGACAGGTGAGGTTCACTATCAGGTCCTATCAAGATAGGTCTTGGAGCTTCTATGACCATTATGCCTTTAATATTCAGAGGCCTATAACCTATGGTTGATAGGTGATAGGTTAATCACCTATCAAGGTCCTATGAAGGATAGGTTCTTGGAGCTTCCCCTATGACCATTATGCCTTTAATATTCACGACCTATAAACCTATGGTTGATAGGTGATAGGTTAATCCCTATCAAGGTCCTATCAGAGATAGGTCCTTGGAGCTTCCCCTATGACCATTATGCCTTTAATAGTCAACCTATACAACCTATGGTTGATAGGTCAGCTATCACTATGGTTGATAGGTGATAGGTTAATCACCTATCAAGGTCCTATGAAGGATAGGTCCTTGGAGCTCCCCTATGACCATTATGCCTTTAATATGGTCAACCTAGGAATGGCTAATCAACCTATGGTTGATTCAACTTCAACCTATGGTTGATAGGTGATAGGTTAATCACCTATCAAGGTCCTATCAAGGATAGGTCCTTGGAGCTTCCTATGACCATTATGCTTTAATATTCACGACCTATAAACCTATGGTTGACAGGTCGGGTAATCACCTATAAAGGATAAGTTCTTGGAGCTTCCCTATGACCATTATGCCTTTAATATTCACGACCTATAAACCTATGGTTGACAGGTGATTAATCACCTATCAAGTCCTATCAAGGATAGGTTCTTGGAGCTTCCTATGACCATTATGCCTTTGTATACAACCTGAGACCTATCTACCTATGGTTGATAGGTGGGTTAATCACCTATCAAGGTCCTATCAAGGATAGGTCCTTGGAGCTTCCCCTATGACCATTATGCCTTTATATAATAGGTCCTTTTGATGTCGGTTAATCACCTATCAAGCTCTATCGAGGATAGGTCCTTGGGCCCCTGACCATTATGCCTTTAATATTCCGACCTATAAACCTAGGTTGATAGGTGATAGGTTAATCACCTATCAAGGTCCTATCAAGGATAGGTTCTTGGAGCTTCCCCTATGACCATTATGCCTTTAATAGTCGACCTATAAACCTATGGTTGACAGGTCACCTACCTATGGTTGATAGGTGATAGGTTAATCACCTATCAAGGTCCTATCAAGGATAGGTCCTTGGAGCTTCCCCTATGACCATTATGCCTTTAATAGTCACGACCTATAAACCTATGGTTGACAGGTCACTACCTATGGTTGATAGGTGATGGTTAATCACCTATCAAGGTCCTATCAAGGATAGGTCCTTGGAGCTTCCCTATGACCATTATGCCTTTAATAGTCACGACCTATAAACCTATGGTTGATGGGTGATAGGTTAATCACCTATCAAGGTCTATCAAGGATAGGTCCTTGGAGCTTCACCTATGACCATTATGCCTTTAATAATGGTCAACCTATTTGATCAACCTAAGTGATAGTCAGCTATCAACCTATGGTTGATAGGTGATAGGTTAATCACCTATCAAGGTCCTATCAAGGATAGGTCCTTGGAGCTTCCCTATGACCATTATGCCTTTAATATTCACGACCTATGAACCTATGGTTGATAGGTGATAGGTTAATCACCTATCAAGGTCTATCAAGGATAGGTCCTTGGAGCTTCACCTATGACCATTATGCCTTTAATAATGGTCAACCTGAGATAGCTTAATCAACCTAAGTTGATAGGTCAGCTATCAACCTATGGTTGATAGGTGATAGGTTAATCACCTATCAAGGTCCTATCAAGATAGGTCCTTGGAGCTTCCCCTATGACCATTATGCCTTTAATATTCCGACCTATAAACCTAGGTTGACAGGTCGGTTAATCCTATCAAGGTCCTATCAGGATAGGTTCTTGGAGCTTCCCTATGACCATTATGCCTTTATATGAGCAACCTGTGGTTGACGGGTCACCTATCTACCTATGGTTGATAGGTGATAGGTTAATCACCTATCAGTCCTATCAAGGATAGGTCCTTGGAGCTTCCTATATGACCATTATGCCTTTAGTCACGACCTATAAACCTATGGTTGACGGGTCACCTACCTATAGTTGATAGGTGATAGGTTAATCACCTATCAAGGTCCTATCAGGATGAGTCCTTGGAGCTTCCCCTGTGACCATTATGCCTTTAATAATGGTCAACCTAGGGTTGATAGGTCATGAATCAACCTATGGTTGATAGGTCAGCTACCTATGGTTGATAGGTGATAGGTTAATCACCTATCAAAGTCCTATCAAGGATAGGTTCTTGGAGCTTCCCCTATGACCATTATGCCTTTAATAGTCACGACCTATAAACCTATGGTTGACAGGTCACCTACCTATGGTTGATAGGTGATAGGTTAATCACCTATCAAAGTCCTATCAAGGATAGGTTCTTGGAGCTTCCCCTATGACCATTATGCCTTTAATGGTCGACCTATAAACCTATGGTTGACAGGTCACCTACCTATGGTTGATAGGTGATAGGTTAATCACCTATCAAGGTCCTATCAAGGATAGCTCCTTGGAGCTTCCCCTATGACCATTATGCCTTTAATAGTCGACCTATAAACCTATGGTTGACAGGTCACCTATGGTTGATAGGTGATAGGTTAATCACCTATCAGGGCCTATCAGAGATAGTCCTTGGAGCTTCCCTATGACCATTATGCCTTTAATAGTCACGACCTATACACCTGTAGTTGACAGTTACCTACCTGTGGTTGATAGGTGATAGGTTAATCACCTATCAAGGTCCTATGAAGGATAGGTTCTTGGAGCTTCCCTATGACCATTATGCCTTTAATATTGGTCAACCTAGGTTGATGGTCTTGAATCAACCTAAGGTTGATAGGTCAGCTATCAACCTATGGTTGATAGGTGATAGGTTAATCACCTATCAAGGTCCTATCAAGGATAGGTCCTGGGCTTCCCCTATGACCATTATGCCATTAATATTCGACCTATAAACCTATGGTTGACAGGTCGGTTAATCACCTATCAAGTCCTATCAAGGATAGGTCCTTGGAGCTTCCCCTATGACCATTATGCCTTTATATTCCGACCTATAAACCTGTGTTTGGTAGGTGATAGGTTAATCACCTATCAGGTCTATCAAGGATAGGTCCTTGGAGCTTCCCTATGACCATAATGCCTTTAATATTCCGACCTATAAACCTATGGTTGGTAGGTGATAGGTTAATCACCTATCAAGGTCCTATCAAGATAGGTCCTTGGAGCTTCCCCTATGACCATAATGCCTTTAATATTCCGACCTATAAACCTATGGTTGACAAGTCGGGTAATCACCTATCAAGGTCAATCAAGGATAGGTCCTTGGGCTTCCCTATGACCATTATGCCTTTATATTCGACCTATATAAACCTATGGTTGACAGGTCGGTTAATCACCTATCAGGTCCTATCAAGGATAGGTCCTTGGAGCTTCCCCTATGACCATTATGCCTTTAATATTCCACGACCTATAAACCTATGGTTGATAGGTGATGAGTTAATCACCTATCAAGGTCCTATCAAGGATAGGTCCTTGGAGCTTCCCCTATGACCATTATGCCTTTAATATTCACGACCTATAAACCTATGGTTGACGGGTCACCTATCAAAGGTCCTGTCAAGGATAGGTCCTTGGAGCTTCCCCTATGACCATTATGCCTTTAATATGAAACAACCTGTAGTTTGATAGGTGATAGGTTAATCACCTATCAGGTCCTGTCAAGGATAGGTCCTTGGAGCTTCCCTATGACCATTATGCCTTTAATATTCACGACCTATAAACCTGAGTTTGATAGGTGATGAGTTAATCACCTATTAAGGCCCTTTCAAGGATAGGTCCTTGGAGCTTCACCTATGACCATTATGCCTTTAATAGTCACGACCTATAAACCTATGGTTGACAGGTCACCTACCTATGGTTGATAGGTGATAGGTTAATCACCTATCAAGGTACTATCAAGGATAGGTCCTTGGAGCTTCCCCTATGACCATTATAACTTTAATATTCACGACCTATAAACCTATGGTTGATAGGTGATAAGTTAATCACCTATCAAGGTCTATCAAGGATAGGTCCTTGGAGCTTCCCTATGACCATTATGCCTTTAATATTCACGACCTATAAACCTATGGTTGACAGGTCACCTATCAAGTCTATGAAGGGATAGGTCCTTGGGGCTTCCCCTATGACCATTATGCCTTTAATATGGTCAACCTAGGATTGATAGGTCATGAATCAACCTATGGTTGATAGGTGATAGGTTAATCACCTATCAAGGTCCTATCAAGGATAGGTCCTTGGAGCTTCCCCTATGACCATTATGCCTTTAATATAGACAACCTGTGGTTGATAGGTGATAGGTTAATCACCTATCAAGGTCCTATCAAGGATAGGTCCTTGGAGCTTCCCCCTATGACCATTATGCCTTTAATATTCACGACCTATAAACCTATGGTTGATGGGTGATGAGTTAATCACCTATCAAGGCCCTTTCAAGGATAGGTCCTTGGAGCCACTATGACCATTATGCCTTTAATAGTCACGCCTATAAACCTATGGTTGACAGGTCACCTACCTATGGTTGATAGGTGATAGGTTAATCACCTATCAAAGTTCTATCAAGGATAGGTCCTTGGAGCTTCCCCTATGACCATTATGCCTTTAATATTTGACCTATAAACCTATGGTTGACAGGTGGGTTAATCACCTATCAAGTCCATCAAGGATAGGTCCTTGGAGCTTCCCTATAAGACCATTATGCCTTTAATAGGTCAACCTATGGTTGATAGGTCAGCTATCAACCTATGGTTGATAGGTGAGTTAATCATCTATCAAGGTCCTATGAAGGATAGGTTCTTGGAGCTTCCCCTATGACCATTATGCCTTTAATATTCGACCTATAAACCTTGGTTTCACAAGTGGGTAATCACCTATCAAGGTCCTATCAAGGATAGGTCCTTGGAGCTTTCCCTATGACCATTATGCTTTAATATTCACGACCTATAAACCTATGGTTTACAGGTCGAGTAATCACCTATCAAGGTCCTATCAAGGATAGGTTCTTGGAGCTTCCTTTGACCATTATGCCTTTAATATTCACACCTATAAACCTGTGGTTGGCGGGTCACCTATCAAGGTCCTATCAAGGATAGGTCCTTGGAGCTTCCTATGACCATTATGCCTTTAATATTCACGACCTATAAACCTATGGTTGACAGGTCGGTTAATCACCTATCAAGGTCTATCAAGGATAGGTCCTTGGACCTTCCCCTATGACCATTATGCCTTTAATATTCACGACCTATAAACCTATGGTTGATAGGTGATAGGTTAATCACCTATCAAGGTCCTATCAGGATAGGTCTTGGAGCTTCCCCTATGACCATTATGCCTTTGATGGTCAGCACGAGTTGATAGGTCATGAATCAACCTGGTTGATAGGTGATAGGTTAATCACCTATCAAGGTCCTATCAAGGATAGGTCCTTGGAGCTTCCCCTATGACCATTATGCCTTTAATAATGGTCAACCTAGGGATGATAGGTCATGAATCAACCTTGGTTGATAGGTGATGGTTAATCACCTATCAAGGTCTATCAAGGATAGTGCCTTGGAGCTTCCCCTGTGACCATTATGCCTTTAATATTCACGACCTATAAACCTATGGTTGACAGGTCGGTTAATCACCTATCAAGTTCCTATCAAGGATAGGTTCTTGGAGCTTCCCCCTATGACCATTATGTCTTTGATATTCATGACCTATAAACCTATGGTTGACAGGTCAGGTTAATCACCTATCAGGTCCTATCAGGGATAGGTCCTTGGGCATCCCCTATGACCATTATGCCTTTAATATTCGACCAATCAGCCTTGGATTGGCATGATCAACCTATGGTTGATAGGTGATAGGTTAATCACCTATCAAGGTCCTATCGAAGGAAAGGTCCTTGAGCTTCCCTATGACCATTATGCCTTTAATATTCACGACCTATAAACCTATGGTTGATAGGTGATTGACCTATCACCTATCAAGGTCTATCAAGGATAGGTCCTTGGAGCTTCCCTATGACCATTATGCCTTTCATATTGGTTAACCTAGGGTTGATAGGTCATGAATCAACTATGGTTGATAGGTCAGCTGTCAACCTGTGGTTAATAGGTGATAGGTTAATCACCTATCAGTCCTCTCAGGATAAGTTCTTGGAGCTTCCCTATGACCATTATGCCTTTAATATTCAAATGACATTCAGGGGATAGGTCATGAATCAACCTATGGTTGATAGGTTAATCACCTATCAAGGTCCTATCAAGGATAGGTCCTTGGAGCTTCCCTATGACCATTATGCCTTTAATCTTCGACCTATAAGCCTATGGTTGACAGGTGATAGGTTAATCACCTATCAAGGTCCTATCGAGATAGGTCCTTGGAGCTTCCCCTATGACCATTATGCCTTTAATATTCACGACCTATAAACCTATGGTTGATAGGTGATAGGTTAATCACCTATCAAGGTCCTATCAAGGATAGGTCCTTGGAGCTTCTATGACCATTATGCCTTTATATTCACTGACCTATAAACCTATGGTTGACAGGTCGGTTAATCACCTATCAAGGTCCTATCAAGGATGGGTTCTTGGAGCTTCCCCTATGACCATTATGCCTTTAATATTCATGACCTATAAACCTATGGTTGACAGGTCGGTTAATCACGGATCAAGGTCCTATCAAGGATAGGTCCTTGGAGCATCCCCTATGACCATTATGCCTTAATATTCACGACCTATAAACCTATGGTTGATAGGTGATTGACCTATCACCTATCAAGGTCCTATCAATGATAGGTCCTTGGAGCTTCCCCTATGACCATTATGCCTTTAATAATGGTCAACCTAGGGTTGATAGGTCATGAATCAACCTATGGTTGATAGGTCAGCTATCAACCTATGGTTAATAGGTGATAGGTTAATCACCTATCAAGGTCCTATCCAGGATAGGTCCTTGGAGCTTCCCCTATGACCATTATGCCTTTAAAATTCACAACCTATAAACCTATGGTTGATAGGTGATAGGTTAATCACCTATCAAGGTCCTATCAAGGATAGGTTCTTGGAGCTTCCCCTATGACCATTATGCCTTTAATATTATAGAATATATACTTATATATACTATATACTTATTTTAACAAAGACACAAGTTGAAAATATGTGTTTTGAGTTAATTGTATTTTTGAGACGTTCCAAAGGCTCTGACTTGTTTCAAATTAAATTACCTCAAAACATGGACAACATTTAAATAAGTAGTCAAAAATTTCCAAATAGAATCTTCTTTTAACTGTTTCCACAATTCAAATACTGATGACTCTAATACATCAATGTATCAAAGATGAGGCAGTAGAATATATGTCCTTACCAATTCTACTAATATCATCATATCATACCTATTATCTAATAGCAACAAGTAAAGTCAATTTTGTGTTTATATTAATTTGGTGAACTTTTTCAATGTGGACTTCTGATGTAGTTGTTGGGATGAGACAGAAGATATGATACATAAACATGTATTTATGATATATAGAGTGCTGTACCTGGACTGGCTGTAGACATCGGGGCAGTAGAAGAGAGCCGTCATGACATACTGCCGAGGACAGATGCTGCAAAGCACCAAACTGATCCCATACAGAGGTCATTACGAACACCAAGAGGGTCAGCAGGAAACTGTGGTGGTTTGCCTGTCCGACACAGCTGTTTATCCTGCAACACCTCAACACAAACACACAAACACAACACAGACCCACAAGACAAAGATCGTGAGACCCAAGCTGACCTGGATATGTTGGCTCCATATACCTGCTGTATTAAAATAACTCAGTAGATGTAGTATTTGAAGTTTACATTTGAAGGACTATTGAATATTTCCTGGTCAGACTATCATGTGGGTTATTCTAGTTTGGTGGTAATAGATTCAGTATACTCACAGTATAACATGGTTGGTTCTGGAGTTTCTATCTATATAGTAAATGTGAATAATAAACAGGAAGATTAACATCATATATACATTTTATTCTTTTTTCTTTGAGGTTGTAAGTCTATTGCAGACAATGAAACAATTCAGAAACTGTGCATGAGGTATAAAGAGATTTATAAAACTGACATCATCATCTTTAATGTTCTTGGCAGTGTGCAGTTCAGGAAAGTGTCTGATAAAGCTCACAAACAAATAGACACCCTTTCTTCCTGGTTGGCCTGAGACAGATCCCAGTTTACCAGTTTTCTAGTTCAAGTTTACATTTCAAGACATTTTTGCTGGAGCAGTTTCCATTTCAAAATCAATCTTTGGATGCAAGAGTTTTCACTTGAGCCCCGCTCCCAAAATGTCTGTGCAGGCCTAGGAAACCAGTGGGTGATAGGAGTCTTTGCTTAAGACATGAACATTGTTGTGTAATTA
>NC_061484.1:31929119-31940656 GCF_022539355.2 Hippoglossus stenolepis
TCCAACAGGAACATGAAAACTTGAGTTGATTTAACTTAAAAGCTTTAAAGGCTAGCATTGTTATTTTAAGTTCAATACACTAAATGCCAAATTTAGAACTTAAAAACAGTTGTAGTCAGTAGTTTTATATACTTAAAATATTTGGGAAAATAGGCCTGAAAATGTTAAGTTGTGTGCAATGAAAAATGAGTTGATTTAACTTGAAATCAGTTGTAATATCAAATACTCTGCCTTATTACTCTACTTAGTTTTGTTAAGTTAAAGTGAGACATTTTTCCTTTTCTTTTATAATTTGTTAAACTAGAATAAAAAAAATGAAATGACAAAAATGCATAATTTTTCAGTTTTATTTGTTTGATCATACAATATGAAAATCAAGGCACATTATACCAGTTTTTAGACAACTTGTGAATGAGTGTTCTTCATATACTTTGGGTAATCGAGGTGCAGGGCATAAATTAGGCCAAAAAGAAGGCAGAAGGCCTGAGGTACGTTTGCCAGGTTGTCCATCACCACGCTCCCTTCCAAGATGATCCCTACTGTGGATGGGTTGAGTTGAGGATTGTCTTCATCCATGCAGAGGATTCCCACTGCAGTTTGACTGTTTGATCCGTTCTCATTTACATCCTAACAGAGCAAGAAACAAATGGACAAGCAGAGGACATAATTATGCAACCTAAATTATGTAGATTATTATGAAAAGTGTTGCACAACATAAACAGCACAGACAGTAACTGATTAAACTGACTTCACACACCTTATGTGTTTTTTGTTGCTAGTCAGCTCAGGCAAGTTTACCCACTTTCAGTCCCAGTCATACTGAAAAGATGTCAAATACTGCTCCCAGAAATTTACTCGAACTCCTTAACAACAAGCACACTCAGAACTCCTCACTTAAAAACAATTTAAGTCAAATATAGAAGGACTAATAGGACTTAAATTTCTGGGAGCAGTTTTTCCACATCTTTTAAGCATGATGGAGACTAAAAGCAGCACTGCAAATTGTTTAGCCAAATTGGAAGTCCAAGTCTGATGCTATTCAAATGATTAAAAAAATTTGTAGCAGTCTTCAACAATGGCTTAAAATGAAAAAAACTATGCCTCTCAAACATTTAAAACAAATTAAGTTACTTATAGAGTAGTTCCTGAAGAATGCAGTGGGATCATCCCCAGAGATGACCGGCAGTCCCCGAAGAATGAGGCACCCGATATCTGTTGGCTCATTGACCTGGAAGATAGTGGACGTAGAATACAACAATAAAACACAGTTTGTTAAGGATAGTCACGTTTTTAGCATTTAATATCTGCATATTCTACATTTTTTGATCACCTTACTGCATTTTCAAAAAACGTGGTCATTGATAAAAGTTTGCATTGCTCATAGAGTAATTAATTAATTACTCTATGAGCAATGCAAACTCTTTAATTTTAATTAATTAACGTCTCACCAAGAGCCACTCTAATTCAAACACACGTTTTCCACCATGTGACCTGACTCTAAAGCGGCTAACCAGTGTAGCAGGCAAGCTAAAATGTTGTCGCTAATGTTAGCTTACTAGCACTCACCAGATTAAACTGACCGCACCACAGCAGTTGCGCGCCGTCTTCCTCTCTTCTCTGCTGGATAAAGTTGCGGAAACCCGTCCGGTGCGCCCAGCGGCCCGGCTATCCGGTTCAATCGGGTGTAATACAGAGCGTTGTCCGTGAACGTAACAGGCGGCGAACAGGTACAAAAACACGTTAAAGTGGGTAAAATGTACTCTGCACAAAAAGAGCACCACAGGCGAAACTAACCCGTGACATGGTAAAAACAAACGTCCCAAGTACGATTCGAAAGGAACAGGAATCCACACGCATGTAGAGAATAGCGTCATCTTCTTCAGTAGCACGACACGTAAAGGCGGGAAGGTACCTTCTTCCGTCGTCGGTTTCGGTCTTACAGGTGCATGTCGCCACCTCCGTCGCAGGGTGTGTAACAGCATGACTTTGACCTCGAAGTCATAATGAGGATATTAAACCAACCTGTGTTTTGTTTAAATAATGCTCTGTGAACCTGTAACTGTTTGTTTGACAGGAAAATATTAACTTTTGAGAAATATAATGAAATTACTTAAGGGGTGATACAATTTGGTGTGTCATTCATTTATCCACAAAACTCTTAATATTTGCATTATTAATAAGTCATTAATAGTTAATATTTAATTTCAATTAGTAAAGTATTCTGAATACTGCAGCTTCTCCTTGATATAAAGATGTGTGGTCATGAAATAAAAAACTCAAGTTTATACAACCAAAACTTAACAATTTTTGTATATTTCACTTAAAAGCTATAGTTAATAGCATTACTAACAAATGTAAGTATATTCTACTTCAAATTAGTAGAATATACTTACATTTGATAGTAATGGTATCATACTCAAATTTTTTGTGTACATTCAAATTACATTTTCCAGTTCATTAGTTGTCCGGGCTTACAGTGTGTGTGTGTGTGTGTGTGAATAAAGTAATAATAATACATTTTTGATAATAAACAACTTAGCCTATTGATATTGTATGTTGAAGTTGTTAAAAGAAAAAGTCTAGAATGGAGTAAGAGCATTATTAGTTGAAAACAAACAAACACGCACGCACACACACACACACACACACACACACACACACACACACACACACACACACATCTTTCAATATGAATATGTAAAGTAGTGCAAATGCGATAGACAGTATATTATGTACAGTGTGTGATAAGGTGAAGTATACAATTGAATGAACCACCGTTAAAAGATACAGTTCAACTCTAGATAACTGTTTCTTCAGTGTCTCACAGGCTTTCATGGTGAATCTGAATTATTTTTACAGATCACAGCTGTACAAACAGCACAGTGTTCACTCCGTCCAGCCTGGTGGTGAAGCACGGCGACCCGACCTCTGCCATCTGCTCTCTGTGCCCGTCGTGCCCAGAGGACATTTTCAATTTGGAAAGATCTGTTGGATCCCACGTGAACAATGGAAGCACAATTACATGGACGGTTGACAAAATGATGGAGTGGGAAACGACTCCATTGTGTTACTATACTAACACTGATGGTCACCAGTGTTGCACTCCGCTGAACGTTACCGTGTACAGTAAGTTCACTTCTATTTGTAAGATCTATCTATCTATCTATCTATCCATCCATCCATCCATCCATCCATCCATCCATCCATCCATCCATCCCTTCTATCTATCTATCCATCCATCCATGTATTTGTCTGTCTCCACAGAGCCTCCAGACCTGGTCTCCGTCAGCTTTATGAATCACTCCGGGCCGTTGTTCTTGTCCCGTGACTACACTCTGCAGTGCGAGGTGCAGAACGTGGCTCCGGTCAGAAGTGTCCACGTGACCTTCTTCAGAGGTCAGACAGAACTGGGCCAGAAACAGTCCTTGAGTAAACCACAGAAGGAACCAGTGACTGAGGTCTTCACTCTGAGCATCTCCACCACTAAAGAAGATCATGGAGCTCAGTACTGGTGTCAAGCAAAGCTGGAGCTGGGACCTGATGGACCACAGACCCCTCCGATGGTTGTGTCGAAAAATGTGACCGCTACTGTCTACTGTGAGTCTGATAACAAACCTGTGACACTCAACTCCTCCAAAATGTCTCTGTTTAGTCATCAAGCTGCCGTCCTGTGGAGTCACAGATGTGAAATGGGTCTATATGAGGGTAATAATGACCTGTTTTCATCCCTGTACGTTTGTTAGTTGGTTCGATTTGTTGGAAGCAGGATTACGCTAAATCTAGCAAATGGATTACCACGAAACTTGGTGGCAGGATGTGGTAACCCATAGAGATCTGGTGCAGATCCAGGAATTGTTTCATCACTTCCTTTAACATTGTGAGATAGAAGATTTTTACGAATTTCCAAAATAATTATTCATGGATCTTTAAAAAGGAGCTAGAATGTGTGGCTGGGAAACTGGATGGATGCTAGATTAGACCGAAAAGGGGTCTAGAAGCTACAAGGGGAGTAAATTGAACCAGAGATTTGTCAGGTGTTCATAAACACAGCTCCAGATCAGAGTCGGTTTCCATCTGCAGCACCGGGTCGATTCATTGGTTGTTTGTATTTCTCCCACACAGATAAGCCTCAGCAGCTGGCGCCATCACGTCCAGATGTGATCACCCTCACAAAAGGAGATCCTCTAGAGCTGGACTGCACGGCCGTGGGGAACCCCAGCCCCTCGTACACCTGGACATCCCTGCCAGACGGCGTCCCCCCGTCCAACAGCAGCGTCCTCACTATCCAGTCTGTGGCTTCTGGGCATGAGGGGCAGTACATCTGCTCTGTCAGCAACGACGTGGGCACAAACACTGTGACGTTCAGGGTGGCTGTCAAACGTGAGTTGTTCATTCCCAGTCCAGTTCCTTCGTTACAGCTGCTGTCAGACATGCACTGAACTTCAGATGTTCCTCTGGAATTATCCGGCCGGCCCTGTAGTAAAAACTCCTGAGAATGTCCAAGCGAGTCCATGTGAGAACACAGCAGGTCAATGTCCGAAGTGAATGCAAATATCTCACGTACACAGTTGGAAAGACAACGACATTCGAAAAACTTTTGGTGATAACGACTGACGCTACACAGACGTTCCGGAGATTTCCCCTATGTTGTGAACACGTCTGACTCAGACAATCTCCTGCTGCGTTCTGCCTACGTAAGAGGTCGAGGAAATGTCCGCACAGCAGTTTATGCTTCCGCAAACTTTTTATTTGACCTTCCAGGTAGAGAAGCTTTTGGTCACAGGCCCCTCTTCAGCCCCTCTTTTGTGCCTGAAACATTAGCTACAGTCTCTGGGAGGTAAAATAAAAAGTTTGTTGAAGCATCAACAGGTGCGCAGACATTTCTTTGGACATTCCGTCGCTTCTGTCCAGCAACTAACGATCAGAATTCCTTTATTGTAATCGTAAGCTATGCATACAACGGTATTATAGGTACTACTTCTCGTGGTGCATAAAAACACACACAACCACACAACAACATCAAACAAACAACAACCGACGTAGAGTAGATATACAAATAAAAATGAGGGCAGGCGCTACAGGTCAAGTTTGGATGTGCATGGTTTTATCATACTTTCTGCGTTCTTCATATGTGCAAATTCTGAAATCATCAATCTGAATATGTTTAATGTTAATCACTGGGAAGTGAGTCACTTCTGCTTTCTCACTGTAATTGTGAACTGACTCTTACCCTTGTGAAATGAAGAAGAAAGTTCAATATGTGTGTTGATGATATTTTTCTGACATGGTCTGACGTTGAATATTCTCTGTTCCTCTTCTTTCTTTAGCCGACATCATCCCGTACATAGTAGTTGCTGCTGTTGTGGCTATCGCCGGATTGATAGCAGTAGCCATCTATTTCTACAAACAAGGCCGGATGGGACAGTACAACCTGAAGGATGTTTTCTGTTTTCACAAACAACACGAGGCCGTACCCACTGTAGAGTGAGTCTGTGGGAAGGTGTGACAAGTGTGTGGAGAAGTTGTTTTGTGATACGCTGCAGAGTTGGCTTCGGACTCGTGGCCTGAGTTACATCTCTCTGGCTGTCATTTCCTGTCGTCTCTCTACTGACCTTATCTGATGACATAAAATGCCCCAAATGAGTTTATTTTAAAAAGTTCAGTAATTTGAACACAGTCCTTTTACCAAATATTACAAAATGACACCATGTTGTGTAATCGAGCTCTCGTGGTGCATTTTAACAAACAAAATCGTAACTAATTTCTTCCACATACAAACTTGTGTGGTCTCCGAGGCCTCTGAGGACAGTTGCCTGCTTGCTTGCACAGCCTGGAGTCTGCGGAGCCCGTCTGGTGACATCTGGGAAAAAAATATTGCTTTGCCATGAGTTATAAAGTCTTGGGAACGAGTTATGAATCTGTTCTTTAATAACAAAACCTGGCGAAACTGAACAACATGAGGTTGCATCATGTGTTCAAGAGAAACGTTTCATCATCCAAGAGGCTTCCACGCTCCAAGTTTGCAAAAACAGATTCATAACTTGTGGCCAGGACTTATTATGTTAAATTTTTCCCCCCAAATGTCACCAGAGGGGTCGGTTCAGATAATAGTTAATTATTTTTGATACTCCGACTGATGTACAACCTTGAGTCGGTTTATCTGATGCTGCTTTTGTAGCTTCTGTGGTCACTTCTGCGTTTAACTGTCATTTCAGTGGTTTAGAGCAACATCCTGCCTCATGTTAATACATTTGCTTGTAGATTCATGTGCATTTTTAATTGTTGTTGTAAAACCAGTTTCAACTGCAGTTTCAAGAAGGATTATATGTTTCATTAATAGTGAATGTAGAGTGTGGAAAGACGATTTTAGCTTCTGTAAGTAAATTAAAACGGTTCAGATTGTTTGATAATGAGATAAATGTGAGACCCAAAAGTGAAAGTAATGTGGTGGGAAAATTCTACTGACCAGGTGTCTCACTGCTGTGACCTTGACAAACAGGGAGTTTGCTACAGCGGACGGACAGACACAGATGATCTCATGTCTTTCATGTCTTTTTTCATCTTATGTTTTATGAAACGCCTCTTTGTATAAGTTCTGGCTTTTGTGAACTTGCGGCCAGTTCCATTTTGAGCACCCGTGCTTGTTGTGTAACCTCTGCAGAGCTTACTATTATAAAGACTCAAAGGCAACTCCAGTCTGAGAATTTCATTATTTCAAATCTCAAGATGAATTTCCATCACAGTAATCTTTAAAAAATAAGTCTGCTGCCCTAAAGTGAAGCCAAAGCGTCTTGATCGCCACCTGGTGTCTGGCTGCAGTACAGGACCTCGCTACAGACTCTGGCTCCATATGTGCAAGAGGGTGGTGTTCGTATCAGGGATATTTTTGGCTTCCTGTTGTTAGGATTTTAATAATATAATTAGACACTATAGCCCCGAAAAGGATCGATTTTATGCGCACCATGTTTGTACCTTAACCCTTGTGTTGTTCCTGGGTCGAATTGACCCAGAGTGTGTGTGTGTGTCTGTGTGTGTGTGTGTGCGTGCGTGAGTGCGTGCATGTGATCATACGCAAGCCCTGGCCGGTCAGGGTTAAAATCTTAAAGTAATACGTTGACCACAAAAGGAGGGTCTATCTGTGTGTCTTGTCTTGATTATTTCCAAATATAAGCTTGTATACTCTACTTTAAACTCAGCTACGCACCTCTGAGTTCCATATGAGCAAAGAGAAACACGCAGATAATGTAAATGACGATGGAGATAGCAGGACTTCACCCCTGTGGGTGAGGCCATCAATGTTTTGTTTTTTTTCTACCTGAGACAAATCCCTACTGCTTTCCATGATTTCGGTTACAAGTGTGATTTCTAGTAATCAGGCAGTGAATTCTTATAATTCTAATAAATGTGTTTCCGTTGCTTTAACTCCATAGATAATTAAGACATTCTAAATGATTTACAGGACTGTTTTTGTGACGAATTCTATATAATACTTTATAATGAATTCAAATATTTAATTCCCAGTTTAACTTTATGTTTGAGCACATCTTTTGTTTAATCAATTTTAGTGCTCCTATTTGATATGATTATTAAACTGGTCTTATCCCAAGGTTGTGAAGGTAAAAAGTTCAGTTAGTAATTGTCCCAATAATTTTGTAATTGTACAACATGAATGTTTGTATTTTAACAATTCAATTAGAGAAGCAGTTTACTGAGCTGGTAACATATATCCTGTGTCAAATGTTTTTATGTATTCAAGAGCAATTTTCGTTAATGGGACTAGAGAGTCCATCTTATCTGGTATTTTAGTTGGAGTTGTTTATTTTATTTATGTTTTTTAAATTTTTTATTGTTTTATTAGATGTTTGTTTTATTTGTTTTGTTTATGTTTTATTCAAACAAGGATATTTTAATATTTCAAAATTCAAATGTCAGACTGAATAATGTTCATTGCTCTTTGAAAAAGTGAACTTGCATGATTATGTTATAATATAATTTTTCCTAAAATGGTTTTAGAGTTATGACAATATATAATCCAACAAAATTTGCTATCGAGACCGCCAACCATAATATTTTTATAGTGCACAAAATTAGAGGGTTCCTTGCACTGTTACACATATCCAAGCAAAATTGGTACTGTGAAATGATATATCCTTAACTGAATAGAGATCGAATTTGGAGTGAAGAAGCAATTTCCACACAGAAATTCTTTATTTATTTAATTTTCTTTATTTTTAGAATTGGAAGATAAAGACTACTTAACAATTTTACTTGAGATTTTCACCCTTAGATATAATATGTGCTGACATAAATTTTGTATCTGATGTTGTGATCATTTTATGATCAAAAGGGAGGAATGTAATGACATTTTTTTACCATTATACCACACTAAATATTATCTCTGCTTATGCATACTAATTCTGCTTGTGTAAACTGCCAAAATGACATCAGAGCCACAAATCTGAGACTGTGCTCGTCTCCCCCAACCAGACCTCAAAGAGGCCTTCAGCATGTGTCTGTGTCTTGTTTCCTGGGATTTTAATATTCACTCAGTCCACACACGTAGTTATCACAACACATAGTTCACACACACACACACACACACACACACACACACACACACACACACACACACACACACACACACACACAGTTCAACTCTTCACACACACACACACATCTCTTCATTGCATCTACATAAAAAGCATACGCCTGCAACTGTTTCTTTGTCATTACAAATGCAGTGTTCTACCCAAGGGAATGAATGTGATAAAATGGCCAATGAATGTGAACGAACAGATAAATCTGCACAGAAAAAGTTTTCTTTGTATCCTACAGTGCCTCAGTGTGTCAGAGTGGACCACGATCTCGACTGTGCCCCTCTTCAGAGACCTGAAGTGGCTTCAGCCCCAGCCGTTCACCTCCGCCCTGTATTCCTCCACGAACAGAACAGCAGACACCTGCTACAGGTGTGGAAAGAGGGGACATTGGGCGAGGGAGTGTCCGGAGGAACGAGGTGCAGCTGCTCAGGCAGATTTGAGGAGGGGGGCCAGGAGAGAGCGGTGGAAACTCTGATTCATTCGACGCCTGAGATACATGGTATCGCACCCACACCACACATACATGAAAGTGACACACCAAATGTCACTGACACACACACATTGATATTAGAAGCAATCACATGCTTAGAAATGAAAAATTACATTTCTGCATTGTACATCACATGTTCATATGGTTCCTGATATCACATATAAAAAACAATGGTTTAGAGATGAATGCAAAATGATAAACCTTTGATAACACGTTTTGTGGAACACAGGCCCCAGAGGTTACACCCACAGATACAATGCACAAAACCCCTTAGGACAGCTCCAAAGAAACATCACCCTCACCTGGAGGATCACGTCTGCCTGCTCCCCCGACAATAGTCTCTTAAAGACTCTTAAACATCTCCACTATAACAAATTGACTAAAAGGGCCGCACTGACAAGTCCTTATTATTTTGTTTTAGGAGTAGACATGATAGGAGCTGACCCCATGGGCATCGTTAGGGTAGACGTCCGTTCCTCCTCCCCTAGAACTCAGCCTTCCCCTTCCCCGTCTGATGACTCTACTACTAACTCCACAAGCTCTCCCCCTGAATCCACCTCACCACTACCATCCCCACCCAGCTCCCCTGCGGTACAATATTACGACGCCAGTACCGTTGAAGATGTGGTAGAAATAGAGACTGGATACACTGATGAAAACATATGGCTAAAATGGGTCCACTTTACTGCCCGTTCCCAAAACCTCACTAATTGTATAGTCTGCAGTCAGCCCCGGCCCCCCTACTGATAGACTCGGATCGACCCGGTTTTGATTGCATGTATGGCTTACACATGGAAGCCAGTCCCGCCAACTGTTCTACTCTCAGTCATCTCTTTCCCCCGGCGCCAAACAACACGCTGCCCCCTATATTTACTCCAGTAAAGGGAAATTACACGTGTCTGACTAAAAAAGGTAACTCATCTCACAGAGAGGTGGGTTCAATGCCGTCCTCCTGGTGTTCTAGAAACATCAATGTTACCGACTGGCACAACGCCACACAGCTGGAGTGGGCCCGCAGTGACCTCTTCTGGTACTGTGGAGGAAAACACTTGAGGAACCACCTTCCTTCAAACTGGAAGGGTTCCTGCACACTTGTTCAATTGGCCATGCCCCTGACTATCCTCTCTCACACTGCATTCAGCAAATGGAAAGGGCTAATTGCATCCTGCCTCCTCTCCCTAGCTATCTTTGCAGCTATCCTAGTCACCTGTGGCTGCTGCTGCATCCCTTGCTTTAGGACCTTGCTCAACAGACTCATCACCACGGCTCTGACCAAGGAAAACATGCCCCATCCCCCACCCTATCAGTTGCCTTTGTTGAGTGGTGATAATAGTGATGAGTTTGCATTGGATGAGATGGAGGTTGGGGAGTTCGTGGATGATCCCCAGTAAGTTGTTCACACCATAAAATGGTGTGAAAGGAGGGATTTGTTAGGATTTTAATAATATAATTAGACACTATAGCCCCGAAAAGGATCGATTTTACGCGCACCATGTTTGTACCTTAACAGAAAGAATTAATGTGTGTGTGTCTGTGAAGATGGCAATGAAACTGAACTCTAAACAAATGCAGTATGTTAGACAGGGGTGGGGGCAGGGGCAGTTTGGGCTGAATATGTGGGAGAATGTGTGGCCTTCACATAGTGACTGTTAGTAGCCATTGCTGGCTGGTTTTAATCTTGAAGTTGGTTGTTGTGTGTGTGTGTGCGTCACATCGCAGTTCAGTCTTGCACCAGGTTCTTTAGTTTTTCATTGTTTTCACTGAAATGTATCTCTGTCTCTTCTGATGAGATATCATGTGAGTATTTCCCACAGAGCGTCCCGGAGCCATTATCACTGTAAACCAGAGATAACTTGTTTCACCGGCTGTTTGGTTCTTCTCTGTGGGTTTAAAGACTTGCCCTGGCATGACAGGGAGGAACCAGGAGATAAGAGGAGTCTGCAGTTTGGCTTCCGCGCGTCTCTTGAACTATGTTTCGTTTTCAAGAAGCTGTCTCCTCCTCCTCCTCCTCCTCCTCCTCCTCCTCCTCCTCCTCCTCCTCCTCCTCTCTACACACACACACACACACACACTCGATCTAAAGTAAAAGGGAGAGAGAACGAGGACTCGTTTAGTTAATAAAGCTTTTTTCGGTCCGAACACGAGCCATGTTTTCCCGCTACTTGCTGGTGATCGTCTCTCTGGTGGATTTCCTGTCTGACTTCCATGTGTCCTGCTGTGGTGAGTCTGATATTTATAGACATGTCGTTCATCATCAGATATAGTTATAGTGTTCTTTATACTTTTACATATATATGTCTCTGTATGTATGTGTGTGTGAGTGTGAGTGTGTGTGTCTGTGTATGCGTGTCGCTGTGTATCTATGCATCTGTGCACTGTAAGCCCGGATAAGTAGAGTTTACTTAGAAAATTAGAGGAAATAGGTTGCCCTAAAATATTTTAGTAATGGA
>NC_061484.1:31940756-31951770 GCF_022539355.2 Hippoglossus stenolepis
TTGAAATTTCTTCCGAAGAAGAATAAGAAGTAGTCAAATAGTAAGTATGCAGAATAGTAATATATGGCCTATGCATTGCATGCATATAATAAGACAACTATCCACCAGTAAAGTTTCAGTTCACATACTTTTTCTTTCCACACTCAAATGAGACTTTGACCTTCAAATCAAATCAGGTTCTCTTCGTGTTATTGTAACAGAAGTAAAACTGCCCTTTAATAATTATTTCCAATTTGTATTTATGAATTTTATCTCTATTATTTTCATTAAAGGGGACATAGCATGCCCATTTTACCACAAGTTGATATGGTTCCTTGGGGTCTTAATGAAATGTCTGTAACATACTTTGGTCAAAATACCACAAGGATCATTTAAAACAGCACCCTTTTACCCTGTATAAAACAGCCCTCCACAGAGCGACCTGTTTTGAGTGCCTGTTCCTTTAAATGCTAATGAGCCAGCTCCCCTCTCCCCATGATTTTAAACGATATAAATTACATATTTTATATGATATAAATTATCAAATATGCATCCCATACTTTGTATTCCCTTGTTGTCCTGGAGTTTTAATTTTCCCAATCACATAATTAAATGTCCCCCCTGCCCATCCACTACAAGCACACAAGCAGACAGAGAGAGAAAGAGAGGGGGGCTATGAAGACCATCATTTACCCCGAACCCCGACATTCAACGGGTACAACAACAAGCGGAGAAAGCAGAATCCGCGGCTGACCTTATATATACAGTCTATGGGGCTGACCAGCGGAGAAATGCTCGCCCCGTGTGAACAGCCAGGCGGCTGCGCGCTGGAGAACGGCGCTGCGCTGCCTCGCAGCGGCACTTCCGTCCCGTGTAACCGGGCGGAACTACTGTAACCCGCGGAACTACTGTAACCCAGGAACTACTGTAACCGGCGGAACTACTGTACCCGGCATACAGTAGAGCTGAACACTGTGGAAGTCTTCCACACAGCTGGCAGTGTGGAAGACCGCCGTGGGCAGCGCAGCGCCGTTCTCCAGCGCGCAGCCGCCTGGCTGTTCACACGGGACGAGCATTTCTCCGCGCTGGTCAGCCCCATAGACTGTATATATAAGGTCAGCCCGCGATTCAGCTTTCTCCGCTTGTTGTTGTACCCGTTGAATGTCGGGGTTCGGGGTTACAGTAGCGCTGAACACTGCGGAAGTCCTCCACACTGCTGCTGTGTGGCACTGACACAAATTCCAGCTCACGCACGGGAGAGCGGCGGTCGCTCCCGAGCAGCTGCTGCAGCCTCCCAGTCCCAACGATCCAGACAAATGCCACATGTGAGTGAATCGCGGGTTGACCAGCGGAGAAATGCTCGCCCCTGTGAACAGCCCGGCTGCGTGCTTGGGAACGGCGCTGCGCTGCCTCGCAGCCTCCGGTGTAAACCCGAAGTAACGAGTGTGGGGAACGGGGGTGGGCCAAGACCATGTAGGAGACTTCCAGTTCCTTGTTACGACACAAAACCCAGGAAGCGCAATCGAAGTCGCTCAAGCATGACGTTTCTGACTTAGAGGAACTATAACAAAACGCTGAAAGTGTTTTTTCCCAGAGTTTTTGGGTTGGTAGACATGCCAGATACCCACATTAACCTGTAGAAGCACTAACAAAGTGGAATTTGCATGCTATGTCCCCTTTAACTATTTTTAGGGCCCAGCCGCCCGCTGGGAGGCCCTGTGGTATTTGAAGGATTGTATTTTCCTTTGCTTTTGGGCTTATTCAGGCCCAGACGCTCAAATTCATACCAAAGTTTGCAGTGAATTCAAAACCTCAAAGAGTTATTGTATTCTGGAGTAATTTGAAATGGGCGTGGCAAAATGGCTCAACAGCGCCATCTAAGGAAAAGCCCTCAGTTAGCTTTCACCGATCTTCACAAAAATCGTAGCCCAGGTGTATCATGACCAGACAAACAAAAAGGTCGGAGGTGCAATTGGAAAAAGCAACAGGAAGCACGCCATTTTGGCTTTAGTGGCCATATTGGCCATTTTCCACATTTTTACTTTGATATACTTGTCCCAGGGCTTTCATCTGATCAACTTCAAATTCAGATGAGTGTCATCACAACAAGACGGAGATCAAAACTACCTCAAAGATCGATTTTTCGTCACACGGTGTGACCGTGGCGTGGCGTCAAAGTTTGATTACACGCCATCAAAACACGAGGTTCTGTATCTTGGACATACATGGTCCAATCGAGTCCAAGCTAGACATGTAAGACAAGAGTCCCGGCCTGATGACATCTACACAGAAATCATGACTTAAAATCACAGCGTCCCCTGGTGGCAACAGGAAATGTCTTGTATTTTGTACGTCTTACACTTGGATGTATTCCTCCTCACCCACTAACCGCAACCATGTCAAACTGTATCAAACGAGTCTCAAGACATTGATAATGAAGGCATAAGATTACTGAGACTTTTCACAAACGCCATATTAGTGGCGTGGCGTTAAAGTTCATCGAATCGCTGTGACACACAAAATTGCTGTAACTTCCGTGTTCATGGGTCTATCTCCCTCAATGTACATTTGTGTAGCAACAGCCCCCTTGCAGACATTCATATGGTTTTAAGGAATGGGCGTGGCAAAATAACTGACTAGCGCCCCCTAAAGGGCAGCCCCGGCACCAAGAGTGGCGGACATGTACAAAAAATTAGTTAGGCACATGTGTCTTCTCATAACAAACAATAAAGTATCTTGGATCGAAAAGGTAGAACAAACAGGAAGCCCACCATTTTGACTTTAGTGGCCATATTGGCCATTTGCCACATTTTTAATTTGATGAACTTGTCGTAGGGCTTTCATCAGATCAACTTCATATTGAAATGAGTGTTATCTCAACAAGATGGAGATGTAAACTACCTCTGTATATTTGATTTTATCACGCGGTTTGACCGTGGCGTGGCATCAAAGTTTGATGAGTCAAATCAAGATGATTGCGCTGCACCTGCAATATTGGTCACTAGAGGGCAGTGTAAGAGCATGGTCTTCCCAAGGCACAAATCTTCTTCCCCAGGGCTGAAGAGTTCGCTCACACATTGTTAATATGTTGCAAACTAAATTAAACTTACTGATGTTTGTCAATTAATGTTGAGAGATAACTTAAGTTCACGATTAAGAGTAAAATTACAATTTTTAAGTGTACGTTACACGCCCTGACCGTGGCGTGGCGTAGAATTTTGATGTTTCGCCAAACAATAGGGGTTTATTTATAACTCCTCTGTGCATTGTTCCATCAGCATCAAACCTCATTCACACATTCACAGTCCCGCCCTGATCAGATCCATGTGTCAATATTGACTGTGTCAAAGCCCCCTGCTGGCTACAGGAAGTGACATGTTTTATACTTTGATGCACTGCTCCGGCTGCTTAACAATAAACAGCTCAAAAGAGCTCAGTCAAGTCATTGGACCATGGTCAGAATCGTGACATTTCCTCAAACCGTGTAAACATTGAGGTGCGGCGAAGGATCATCCTTCGCCAAAGGAGACGATGTTGTCATAACTCCAGTGTGCATTGTCCTATCACCACCAAACTTCTGTCACATGATTATAGTCCAAGCCTGAACAGCTCTATGTGTCAATATTTCCTCAGTGTCATAGCGCCACCTACTGATTCGCCATGAAGTACTAACCCTAACCCTAACCCTAAATCCACTCTGCATTATCCAACCGGCTCCGAACTACTGACCTATGATCACAATCCTGACCTGAACAGCTCCATATATTAATATTAGTTCAGGGTCATAGCGCCACCTACTGATCAGTGTGATAATGAAGTTGTTGTAACATTGTCCAATTGACACAAAATTGCTCACGCTACATCAGAGCCCCTACTTGAACAGATCTATTAGTCTGTATGTAATAATAGTGATGGCACCACCTACTGGCAACAGGAAGTAAGCTTTGTTTTACAAATATCATTCAATTTACATAAGATTTTCACAGTGTGATGTGCTATTTGATAGCGTGGACCGTAATGAGCAATTAGCAGGCAAGGATCGACATCGCGTGACGGACGCAGGAAGTGAAGCGTTTGTCCTCGCCGCAGTGCGCAAAACACGTGCAACGAGACGTGCGCTTGGTCATTGATCGCTCTCTCCACCGACCGCAACAGGCTTCAACGTGCCTGTGCTCAGTCTCGCCAGTGCTACAATGTAGCCCTAGTTGTTTATGTTTCCGTGGGAACATTTACCTGTTGCGCATCACTCCTGTGCATTTCCGGTGTGTGTGTAATTTGATGATGATAATGAGATGTTTTGCCGATATGTTGTCGTTTTCTATGAAAAATGTATATTTCAAGATGTAAGACTAAGTACATGTTGGTCCAGATGTTATAACTGTGTTGTCCATGCCGTCTTGTAGTATTTTGATCGTTAGTCTAAGTTTTATATGTGTTTTAGTGACGCTGTTTTTGGCGCGATTTGTAATGGCGGTGAGCTGTGTTACGCCCACTTCCCTGTATTAAGTTTGTCACTTTTATATGTTTAGGAGCTGATGTGCGGGCCATAAAATACCGGAAGGACATTAATGGTTTTATATTGTCCTTTACAGGCAAATAAATGCTGGGAATACAATTGTGAGTCGTGGTCTTTCATACCCTCATCCACACGGCGGTTATATTATCATCAACACCCACTCGTGTTTGACTTGACTCAGTCGCGCCCCGACGCTGCTCAAGTTGTCTCCTCTGGGTTTGTCCTCAAAAACAGACCCAGCCCATCAGAGGTGTGTTTCTCCGTCAGGTATAAATTCACAGAGTTGTGAAATTCTGCTCATACTTCACTCCTCACCACACCTTCACCTTCACCTTCACATCTGAACAACATTTTCAGGTGAGTCGAACAGGAATTCCCACAATACTCTGCTGCTACGTTACAGCAGCTCTGTGCTTTATACTTTACACTGATCATAATCATTTAAACGTGCTGCATTAAAGGAACTTTTCTATCTTACAACATTCACAAGCATGTTGCATGTGACGGGATGATTCCTCCTGTCATCACAGTGTAAGAGATTCAGGTCAAAATCCTCCATCATCAGTCTGAGTGAAAGTTTGTTTACAGTGTGAAAACACCTTTTACATAGTTTGGATTTTATGGTGATTATTGACCTGTGGGTAAATTTCTCTTTTCAAAGGTTTAAGATCAGTTTCAGTAAATACGCAAATATGCAGCTGTTCATATCACAAACAGTTGGCCGCACCATCCAGATTAAAGGGATAGTTCACCCCCAAGAGTACTTTTACTTCTGCAGTAACAAAATGTATGAATCAGTGTGTACATCCAACAGTCTATAATCCTCATTAGAGTTAATTAGATAATATGATGTTATAGGATTTCTGGGCAGGTTGATTCCTAATTGCTGATCGTAATGTTGATAACATTTTGCAGAGTGATGGCGGGACGGTGGCAGACGTGGAAGACTCTGACCCTCCTCAGCCTCCTCAGCTTCAGCGCAGAGTTGGGTAAGAGATATTTCATCAGAACGAAAGAGGAAATCACTTTGTTCCAAACAACACGGAAGCTGTAACATGATCCAGAGCAAAGTGACAGAATGTTCCTGTTAAAAGATAAGGGAATGTTTCCTTCTGTGAGCAGCTCTGTAAAGATGTGTATCGCCGTAAGCCCTGATAAGTAGAGTTTACTAGAGTTTAGGTTGCCCTAAAATTAAAAGTAATGGAACATGAAAACTTGAGTTCATTTAACTTAAAAGCTTTAAAGGCTAGAAAAGTGAGACATTTTTCCTTATCTTTTATAATTTGTTAAACTAGAATAAAAAATTAAATGACAAAAATGCATCATTTCAGTTTTATTTGTTTGATCATATAATATGAAAAAGAAGGTACATTATACCAGTTTTAGACAACTTGTGAATGAGTGCCTTATTCATTTGAACATACAATATAAAAGGTAAATATCCCTTTTAAAATGTAACAGAGCTACTGGTAGCTCCCAAGTTACGGCAAGCACCCGCAGAAAATGTAATGATAATGAATTATAACTTTAATTACATAAAGTACAATTAGCGCCTTAGGGTAAATCAACATATGAAAATACTTGATTCATGTCACGCCAGGGTCAGAGGACGTCCACTGAGTAGGTCCTTCCTATTTGCCCCAGGACGTATTTGCCTTCACACATGGAAAAGAATGTGTGCACATGCGCACCAGACAACATTTCAATGTGGTGTTTGACATATCTCAGTGAACTTAACAATGATGGGAGCTCCCGTTTTGATGCTACCGATAAGGATAAAGTGCACATATATTGTTCCATATTGTATTTTCTGTTTGATTTAACCGAGAACTACTGAAATGATTTTATATGGAATCAAATCGAAGTCTGTAGCAAAGGTGAAAGTCTGAGGTCAGTGCAAATATCAAAAACTAGCACTGCAAACAGTGCAAATACCATCAAACTGTGCAAAACTGCAAACATGCATTCCTACATGTGCAAAATTTAAACATTTACATCTGGAGGAGTAGCACAAAAACAGTTTTACACTGCGAGCTGATTTTCAAAGTTTGAATTTCGGTGTCAGCTCACTTCTTCCAAGATCGAGCATTACCTGCTGAACAAAGTTGAAAGTGTTTTTAATATACTTAGGGTAATCGAGATGCAGGGCATAAATTAGGCAAAAGAAGGCAGAAGACCTGAGGTAGGCTTGCCAGGTTGTCCATCACCACGCCCTTCCAAGATGATCCCTACTGTGGATGGGTTGAGTTGAGGATTGTCTTCATCCATGCAGAGGATTCCCACTGCAGTTTGACTGTATGATCCGTTCTCATTTACATCCTAACAGAGCAAGAAACAAATGGACAAGCAGAGGACATAATTATGCAACCTAGATTATGTAGACTATTATGAAAAGTGTTGCACAACATAAACAGCACAGACAGCAACTGATTAAACTGACTTCACACACACCTTATGTGGTTTTGTTGCTAGTCAGCTCAGGCAAGTTTACCCACTTTCAGTCCCAGTTATACTGAAAAGATGTCAAATACTGCTCCCAGAAACTTACTCGAACTCCTTAACAACAAGCACACTCAGAACTCCTCACTTAAAAACAATTTAAGTCAAATATAGAAGGACTAATATGACTTACATTTCTGGGAGCAGTTTTTCCACATCTTTTAAGCATGATGGAGACTAAAGCAGCTGCAAATTGTTTAGCCAAATTGGAGGTCCAAGCCTGATGCTATTCAAATGATTACAAAAATTAGTAGCAGTCTTCAACAATGGCTTAAAATGAAAAAACTATGCCTCTCAAACATTTAAAACAAATTAAGTTACTTACAGAGCAGTTCCTGAAGAATGAGGCACCTGATATCTGTTGGCTCATTGACCTGGAAGATAGTGGACGTAGAATACAACAATAAAACACAGTTTGTTAAGAATAGTCACGTTTTTAGCTTTAATATCTGCATATTCTAAATTTTGTAATCACCTTATTGCATTTTCAAAAACGTGGTCATTGATAAAAGTTTGCATTGCTCATAGAGTAATTAATAAGTAAATAATAGATGAAAATGTCGGTGGACTGGTTTACGTCTCATTGAGAGCCACTCTAATTCAAACACAGGCTTTCCACCATGTGTCCTGACTCTAAAAAGGCTAACCAGTGTAGCAGGCAAGCTAAAATGGCGTCGCTAGTGTTAGCTTACTAGCACTCACCAGATTAAATTGACCGCACCACAGCAGTTGCGCCGCCGTCTTCCTCTCTTCTCTGCTGGATAAAGTTGCAAACCCCCGCCGTCCGGTGTGCTTGCCCGTCCGGTGCGCCTCGCGTGCTATCCGGTTCAACCGGGTGTAATACAGAACGTTGTCCGTGAACGTAACAGGCGCCGAACAGGTACAAAAACACGTTAAAGTGGGTAAAAATGTACTCTGCTCAAAAAGAGCACCAAGAGCGAAACTAACCCGTGACATGGTAAAAACAAACGTCCCAAGTACGACTCAGAAGGAACAGGAATCCACACGCATGAAGAGAACAGCGTCACCTTCTTCAGTAGCACGACACGTAAAGGGGGAAGGTACCTTCTTCTTCGTCAGTCGTTTTGTCCTTACAGGTGCATGTCGCCACCTACGTCGCAGGGTGTGTAACAGCATGACTTTGACCTCGAAGTCATAATGAGGATATTAAACCAACCTGTATTTTGTTTAAATAATGCTCTGTGAACCTGTAACTGTTTGTCTGACAGGAAAATATTAACTTTTGAGAAATATAAAGAAATTACTTAAGGGGTGATACAATTCGGTGTGTCATTCATTTATCCACAAAACTCTTAATATAATCATTATTAATAAGTCATTAATAGTTAATATTTAATTTCAATTAGTAAAGTATTCTGAACACTGCAGCTTCTCCTTGATATAAAGATGTGTGGTCATGAAATAAAAACTCAAGTTTATACAACCAAAACTTTAAAATGTTTGTATATTTCACTTAAAGTTATCCACCCACTGCATTACTAACAAATGTAAGTATATTCTACTTCAAATTAGTAGAATATACTTACATTTGGTAGTATGGTATCATACTTACATTTTTGTGTGTACATTCAAATTAAATTTTCCAGTTCATTTGTTATCCGGGTTTACAGTGTAGGTGCTACTAGTTTATCAGCTTCAGCAGGTGCCCTCTTGTTAGATGCTGTGTTTATATGTATGTTTTTATGTGTGTATGTAGCACATCTTTAACGCACATCGACATATTCCCAGGCACAGGAGTCAGTCAGAACAGCGATCGCTCAGAGAAATGATTGAATCCAGTGAACATTCATGATTTGTTATTAATTTCAGTTGCCAACAATATTTTATACCAGAAATAGGAGATTTTCTAAAATAATGTTGGGGATGATTAAATGTTGTTTGGACTTTCCAGAGGTGAGAGATGATGAGTGGGAGCAGCTCGGACCGGACATCGCTGCAGTGCAACGTCTGAGGAACCTGCCTGAACACATGTTTCATGAAAGGCTCAAGGATTCTGCACAACAATGGTTTCTTCGCACCCCCAACAAGCAGAATAGATAATGCACTAGAAGATTTGATAATTGTTTTAAATGTTGTGACACTGTCTAGTGGTGTTTTTATAGATTTAATGTGGAATCTTTATTTCATTGACAGCGACACTGGAGACAGACGGGACAGAGAGGGGCGTGAGAGAATGGCCATGACCTCCGTCAAAGAGCCGAAGCTGGACTCAAACATGAACTTCCCCGGAAAGTACTCCGCCCTGAAACATGGTGTCCATGCAGCCAGGTGACCACTGCAGCTTGCCCACTAGTTTATTCATTAGAATATAAGTAGATTCATCATTATTATTCACTTTGATCATATTAATGATTCCAATGAGTAGGAGTGTGAAATGTTTTCATGCTCAAATGTTCTGAAATCACTTTCCTCAGACTGTCCATCGCTGCAGCTCCTCTTTCAGCCACTGTCCTTAACACTTGGCTTCAGCTCCTGTCTCTTTAAGACCCTCCTGCTGTTGTGATTGGTCACTTTCATCACGTGAAGGACTTGTTAACCTCCATTCTCGCTATCCTTGTTCTTTTTTACATGACATCACAATAATACAGAAATATTGTCTGGAGCTTCAGCAGCTGAGAAAACAATTGTCTCCTTTAAATTCATTTTTTCACGTAGCTACTATGAGCGAATGGATTAGGATAGTTTTGGTAAAAGGTAGAGGATGGATTTTAAATTCAAGTTTTGATTCAATTTTACTTGTAAAGCACCAAATCATAACACACATTATCTCAAGGCTCTTCTCAATGTCACACAAATCACATAAAGGTGACACAAAAGCATAGATTTTAAATAAAGATGGACGACGTGACAGCTCCCAAAAGTGAGGACAAACCATCTTGATCGCCACCTTGTGGCTGGCTGAGGTGAAGGTATTAAACCTGCCTCCGTGTTAGCAGATGGGACATGAACCAGACATAGAACTCAAAGTAGACGTTAAATAAAAGTCGTCAAAGATGTTTCTGTCATTTCAGTTCTTATCTCACTGATGTTGGTTCAAGTGTTTCTGATCAGTTTGGTTTTATGTTATTTGATGATATGAAAACAGGCTGAGACGTGATGATTGACAGCTGAGGCTGACCCTGATTGGTCGATAAACACAAATGAGGTGTTCATCCTCTTAAATCAGAGACAAATGAACTTTTCACGTGGTCTTAATCTGATTTCATGAGATAGTCGCTGAGCCCTCTATGGCATGAACATGCTGATCTTCTTTCAGGGCGGATATTGACCGAACCCCAATGAGTTTGCTGGAAGGTCTTCAGGACTGTGAGGATGTCCCCGCCTTCGTCATTCAAAGGGAACAGGTTGGTGGATTTTACAAGAAAGTGGGAAGCAGCACTGAGTTTAAAAGAACTGAAATCAATCTGTCTGTTTAAAGAAAATAAAACTATTATTAAAAGACTTGATTGATCAAATTACTTGGAATGAGATCCCACATCTTTCACGCTTATGTGGGATGTAGGGATCAGTTTAAAGGGATAGTTCACAGAAAATACAAATTCCCTCATCATCTACTCCCACTACGATGGAGGGTGAAGTGTTTATCCCCCATTCGACTCGAAACGACGTCATTTAAACCAAGTTGGAACCCCTGAAAGTCAATAGGAAGTGGCTAAGCTAGCGGACGTTAGCATTTCCGACCGTCCCTGAATGCACCTCGTCAGAAGACATCAGCTGACTTTAGGCTGATGTCCCCCTCTATCTGCATAGTTGTGAGTAGATAATGAGCGAATTTTAATTTCTAGTTGAAATATCCCTTTAAAACCAGCATCGACATTCATGATACACGTGATCGATATCAGACTCTGTAACTTTATTCTGATCGAACTACCTTCTGTCTTTTCATTCATTATCTCTTGTTTTGACTTATTTTCTAGGACCTTGAAACCTTCTTGGAAGGTTTTGAGAAACAGAAGATACAAGATTGGCTGCTCCGTGCATCTGAGACCTCACACAGCT
>NC_061484.1:31951870-31953224 GCF_022539355.2 Hippoglossus stenolepis
CATGGTTCTTTGTGAAACCACACTTCCGCCTACATGTTCAGTCAAGAGCCTGAAGCCGCATGTTCCTCCAAGACTCAGTCTCCCAGGGGCCATCAAAAACCAGAGCAAGGAACTCAGTCTCCCAGGGAGCATCAGAGGTGTGACAACCCCCCCAGGGACACAGGTTTCAACTCCCATTGGTCACTCTGGACCCCATGACCTGTGAGGTCACCGGGCCAATATAAGCCAGTTCATCAAACTCTTCTTCCTCTTTCTACACTCCCTCCAAGGAGAGAAGGCTGTCGAGCCTCGTCTGCCTCTTCCTACAATCCTTCTACAGGAGGGAAGGCTGTGGAGCCTCTTCTCCAGCTCACATCTTCTCTTCCCATCCAACTCTTCGAGAGGAGCACAAAGGTGCAGCTTCCAGCTCATCTCACCAAGGAAACCTCCTCGCCCTCCAAGCTCTACCAACGTCCTAGCAGTGACTCGATGTCCTGCTTGCAAACTTCAGCCAGCAACTGAGCTACACAGCTCAACCGAAACCAGCAAGACTTTACAAAACTGCGAACTGCACAGCAACTTCCTTTTTCCCCTTTCTACGGACGGGTAACACAACTGGGCTTAATAATTATACTAGGCTAAGCAAGACTGTTTATTCGATTCTGTGTGAAGTTTATAAGTTTGATTTGTGGTGTTGTGATATTTTGGGTACAAGTTATTGAGAAAGTAATGTTAGTCTGTTATGCTCTTCACAGTCTTTCGTTGCATCCAATCTAGTAACTTTCTCTAATTTGGCACACACACAGACACACGCATAACTCTTCACCTCATTATCTCTACAGGTCGTAAACATTCCAATAGGGGGGGTGTTATCTCTTTGGCCAGCGACCATCTTGAAAGCACGCTGACTCACACAGACACACACACATACCTATCTTTGTTTAGTAAGTACACCGTTAGTAATTTGTGTTTTTATACTTTATTATATTCATAATAAATGTTTTTCTTTCACAAATGTTTTTTCATTAATGTTGCATAAGTGAATTTTGCCAACCTCTACACTGTCAAGAACTCCATATCCTTCAACTTAGCTAACTATCTATGTGGTAAATTTGGTTATAGTTATTAATTTAATTGTTAATCAGAGTTCCAAATTTGTAGTTAGAACCTTTATGAGACTTAATCAATAAATTGGCTATCTTTTCCCTTCCTTTGAAGGGTGGTGCCCCGAGGTAACTTTAATCAATTAAAGTTATTATTTAATATTAATAATAAAATATTTATATTTTATATTTTATTTTGATAACCAAATTTATTGAATGCCGAAAGGCACACCATTTTATGGTATCACGTTTAATGCATTATGGCACAACAT
>NC_061484.1:31953324-31962582 GCF_022539355.2 Hippoglossus stenolepis
GCTCCGTGGACCGATATAATTTACACGAGGTGAGTCGCTACGTTTAAAAGGACAACAAATTACTAACTTAAATAACACGATACTTACTTGAACATAAAGAACAAAATAAACCCAACCCAAATAATAAATGAAACAATCTGCATAACCTACCAGGTTTAGCAGTCAGTTACATTATATGTTGTGTATGTTCCAGCAAAGACTGGTTCTTACAGTTTATTCTGTGTTCAGCAGGTGGAAGCACCACCGATTTCAGACAGAACCGATGTACTGGGC
This sequence comes from Hippoglossus stenolepis, assembly GCF_022539355.2. Lineage (NCBI taxonomy): Eukaryota > Metazoa > Chordata > Actinopteri > Pleuronectiformes > Pleuronectidae > Hippoglossus > Hippoglossus stenolepis. Next base: position 31,953,598 of record NC_061484.1, read on the forward strand.
TCTGGGTTTGTACCCTCATGGTTAAATGCACATATTGTAAGTCACTTTGGATAAAAGCATCAGCTAAATGAAATGTAATGTACTGAAAGAAATAAAACATTGTACAAATAGATAAAATGTCTTTCTACCTCATCTGTAATATTCAAGGTGATAATCTCCCACAGAGCTGTTGATAACAGTCCACATCAAGTCTCTCCACTTCTCTCAGTGTGAAAACATAATTATATAATAAATATGAGAACTGTTTACAACAGTGGTGTGTGGAGATTATAATCTTATCTAAACTGTCTAATTCACTGTAAATTCCATAACAGGCTAAATAAACGAGATGGTAATAGTAATGGTGGTTATACCAGCCTGTATCAGAACATTTGTGAAACATATAGTTACTATCACATGCAACTTACACATGTAGCGTATTGATATTAACTTATTAACTTATTAAAATCAAGTCACAACCAAACACACGACTCTGTAGTAGTGTAGTTAATTTGCTTCAATCTGTTCACTACACGTGTTAAATAAACAATTACATATTAAAAACCACGCCCGCAGAGGAGTAGCAACTAGGAGGAGTCAGCACCGGTAAACTGGCGCCAGGTGAACGCCCACTGCGAGCCTCATTTCCGCTCTTCAGAAACTAACGGCAGATGTCATGGACTCTGCGTTTCTCCTGGTCCGTAAACAGCGGTCGGTTGGACTCGTCACGCCAGACAACGCTGTAGGTTGCGTGTAGCGCCATCGCAAACGGGTAAGAGCTGTGTGTCTAAGAAGATGTTCGGAGTTCAGTTAACGTGATCACCAGGTAATCTCCACCTGGGGCGATTAAGTGATCTTCATTAACTGCTGTTCGCCACGAGTTGGAGTTTTAAACCACATCTTCTGTTTAATTCACGTGTTGTATGTTTTTCTTCCGAACTTTATTCCCCCATTCTTGATTTATGATGGATTCAAGATGATTGTTATTTGGGTTCTAATTAGAGAAATATTGCCTTGCCAATGGTTTTTGGTTTTATGTGAAATTTCACTTCCCATCTGCCCACAAGCCGTTTCTGTGGTTTGAGGTTAGGTAGGTGATGGCATTCTCTGCGCCGCAGATCAGCTGTGTGTCGGTTGTCTGTTTTTCACACGCGCTGTGTGTCGGTTACTGGCGGTGGAGTTGCCGGTTTATCTCCTGCATTTCCTTTAAGAACAAGTTGGTTTATGCACTGAAGTTAATGTCAGGACTCGTATGAAGATGCGCATCTTCCGGTCTGTCGATAACAGTCAGAGCCCCGTTAGAACGAATGAGTGGATTCAGAACGTGACACGCTGGAGGGCTTTTACTTTGAAACAGGTTCTGAAAAAAGTGTTGTAACTACATTTGTGTCTCAGACCGATACACGTTGTGGTTCACAGCAGAATAAACAGAGAAAATGATCTTTCACCTGAGTTTTAATGTTTATCTGAATTTATGTCACAAACAAATGGTTGCAACACTTCCTGAATGCCTTTTCAAAACTGTGTAGTACTGGTATTTATTTGTGTACAAGGGACTTCTTTCATAGAAGGAAATAGTCAAATTTATGGCCACATTCAAATCAAAGCCTTTATGTAAAAACATTGTCCTGCAGTAGCAGCTCCTCTGCAGAACTTGCATTGTAAATATGAATTGATATTAATTTAAATACTTTGCATTGAATAGAAAAAGTTGCACAACTGCCCTTTATGTATATTTACTTCTTGTACATTCAGCCTTTAACAGAAATTGCAAACAAATAATAAGTATGACCCTCTTGACTGGGATTTTTGGAAGATATCAGGGTGGTAGATCTCGTCTTATGTTTGGAATTAAAGTGATCTTGGGCTCAAAGGTTGGTGACCACTGATTTAAGCTGAAGACTGCAGTAACTCTTTCGGTCTCATAGATCCATTGTTACAGTCATATCTTACGTTATTGGTTGCTGCAATACAGTGAAGTGATTCCTTCTTAAAATCAGCACGGAGCACATAATGATCAGACTTTCACTATATCCTAGTAATGTAATGTATCCTAGTTTTGATTGTCATGTGTAAACGCCACAGAGTCACTACCAGGATGTGGCTCAAGGTGTGTGCTCTATGTAAGAGAGCACTCAGACTAGCTGTTTGTCACATTCATGGACAGGATATCTCGTTGCATTCAAGGTCTTCTGAAGTGTCTGGTTTGGGGGCATCGCAGGTCTCGCCAGATAACGTGACCTTGTATGTTCATCAGATCGTGACGTTCGGATTCCACGATACCGCTTGGAGGCCGGAGTGAAGTGGTTAAAGCTGTGTGTGTGTGTGTGTGTGTGTGTGTGTGTGTGTGTGTGTGTGTGTGTGTGTGTGTGTGTGTGTGTGTGTGTGTGTGTGTGTGTGTGTGTGTGTGTGTGTGTGTGTGTGTGTGTGTGTGTGAACTGCTAATGCTGTTGTTTGCTGGGACTTTGTTTCAGGAGGATCACTCAGATAAACTTCTTGTATAATGTGTAATAATTATTACATTTAATTTAAGCAGAGCCTGACTGATTCATTTGTTGGATGATGAAAAATGGACGCATCGGAATCTATTGTTTTTGCAGATATGAACACTTTTATTTTACAGAATAAATAATTCAGAAAAATTGTTTTTTATCTTTACATTTGTAGAATAGTTATTTATATTTGGTTGTATTTTAGATTTATTTATAGTTTATGATAAAGTACAAAATACAACAACAGGACTAATACAAATTTGAGGTGTAAAATAAATGATGAGATTAAATGTGTTGATTAATCTGCTGTAACTGCTTTTGATCACTGATTTCTAATTACTTTCTCAATTATCAGATAATACAAATATGATATCAAGACAAATGGAAAAAAAATCTGCAAATCAGTGTCTAGAAACTCTAGTGTTTTTCACTACAGGTGAGTTAATAGTAAAAGAAGGAAATCAAATTAAATCCAGGTCACCGTCTCGAGACATAATATTCACAAGACGCCACTGTCAAGGGCTGTGTCTAGAAACTCTAGACACTGAGACTAGTAATTAAACTGGTAGGTGTCTTTACTGATAGACCCGAAAGTCCGGATTCCTGTGAAGGGCAAGGGCATGCAGGGAGTCTATGTGCACTGGCAGGAAGCTTGATTTGTCTGTTCGGGGTTTTACTGCGGAAAAAAAGGAAACGACGCGGCGCAGAGGTCCGTTCAAGGTAAGTTAGGAAAGGTAGCGATGGTGCGTTGACTGCCCATTGGTGACCTCCGCAAATCAGAAAACTCAGCGACTCGCGTGTTCCACTAACGATGCGTTTTTAAAAAAGTGATATTTCATGACTTCGAACATGTGCAGTGTCTCCTGGTGTTTTCTGCTATCATTGTTGGTTGATTTGATTTACCGGTGTGCTCGTAATCTCTGTCGGGTGAATTGAGAATATAATTGAGTTAGTTATGTTGTTCACTAGACGAATTTTCGTCTCTACAAACCTCTGCAAACTCGCCTAATCCCTGGCAGACAGTGCCCGTTTACAGATGGCAAGTTCCGCGTTCGCCCTAGACACATACAACCAGGAACGGGTTCCGCAGTGGTGGGGGCTGGGGAAGGGGGCGTGCCGCCGTGGAGTCGCGGAGCGAAGGTGTTTTCTAATTAGCATATGAGTGGCAGCGAATCACTTGTTAGAATTTATCTCACTTCACCATTGGATGAAACCACAGACGAAAAGTCACTTGTGATTGGCTGGTAGATCTGTTGCTATTGGTCACCCTGGGTCATTATAATACACACGTGGGTAAACCCCTCCCACACAATATTAATAATAATAATAATTAATATATAGTTATTACTAATAATTTATATATATATATATTATTAATTAATATATATTATTAGTAAGCCATTACCAAAAGCACTGCAGTTACTGAAGACTATACATTCATTCCTGTGATGCTTGATGTTATATGTTGAACATATTGTAGAGGGAAAAAAACATTAACAAGGTATATGTTGAGTCAAAGCTTTATTTACATACAGCACAAATAATGTAAAAACACAACTGGCCTAGCCAGTGAAAAACTAATCAGGTGAAGCTTGACAAGTCTCTTTGCCGCCTCTGGGTCATAAGTTCTTTGTGGGACTCTGTCCGAATCTGCTCCAGTGTGTAGACGTCTGTGGTGTGTAGCTGTGAGATTCAGTGTAGCTTCCAGTCTTATTTGAAGTGTGGCACACAGGTCGGTGAGCTCCTGGCTGTGGAAGGATGGATCCATGTCATCTGTCCCGCTTCAATCAGCTGTAAACACAATCAGTACAATTAGCACAGTTCAATGACAACATACACCTACACATGTAACTGAAAAATGATCTAATGAATCTTATCTTACCCTCTTTCTTCTCTGTCGACTCCTGAACTTCTCAATGCTGCTGCAAGAGCTGCAAGGTCCGGTTGGATGTACAGTAAGTTCCTTCATACTGGCTCTTAGTACGTCTTAGTACGTCATAGGACAGGCAGCTGGAAAACAACATGAGTAACATGAGTATATTATTAAAAACGGGAATAGCCTCGCTACATCACCGTTGGAAGATCCACAGTAAACAAACACAATTACTTACATACAATGGCGTCATTTTCCACACTGCAAATCCGGACTTGCAGCTAGAGTCTCGGCCAAATGTGCAGTGACTGCCTCGTTGTGTGTGTGTGTGTGTGTGTGTGTGTGGGGGGGGGGCTCAGGCTGTGAAAACACAATGATGAAATGGATCAGATAAAGTAAACCTGGAGAATGTATTTTATACAGCACAGTGCGTCTCTTCTTTAATCTCACCCTCGCTCCGGTTCGTGGCGCCGGCCATTTGCCTCCGAGGTGTGAAGAGACGGGCAGTTTCCTATTAAATACAACAGGACAAAAAGTCACGTTTATGAAAAAACTTAACAAGAACAAACTCTTGAGTTGAAGCAGTTCGTACATATTTAAACATGCACTCGTTCTGCTCAAGCACTCGATGCTCTCTTCTTCATTTAGCAACTTTCTCGCTAATCCCACAGTTGTTAACACGCTATTCAGATCTAAGAGTTTGTGTGTGTGTGTGTGTGTGTGTGTGTGTGTGTGTGTGTGTGTGTGTGTGTGTGTGTGTGTGTGTGTGTGTGTGTGTGTGTGTGTGTGTGTGTGTGTGTGTGTGTGTGTGTGTGTGTGTGTGTGTGTGTGTGTGTGTTTCACTGACATGGTAGGTGACTGAACTATGAGCTGCTTGTTTAATCTGGATTGTTATTTCTGAGAAAGTGCTGCTGTCGTTGGATAACACGAGTCTCTTCTCTTTGCAGTTTCAATGGAGAACGGGAGGATTCAGATAAAACGCATCTTTATCTGCATCCTGGGAGTGGCAACCATCGTCTTGGTCAATATGAACTTAGACAGGAGATTGTCTCTCGGGAATTCAGAAATCAAGATCAGCTATGCTGCTTTTAAAAGTCGAGGAACTACCCTGACTCCAAGAATGACTCCTAAAATAACAACACCATCATCAGGAGAACCACAGTGGGAGGATCCTGGGCCATATCATGTGGCCTATCCACGAAACTACAAATTCATCATAAACAACACACCGACGTGTAGGACCAGGTCTCCTTTCCTGCTCATGATGGTCCCAGTCGCGCCCAGTGATGTGGCGGCTCGGGACGCCATCAGAAAGACATGGGGAAGTGAGACAGTGGTTCAGGGTGAGGTGGTGGGGACGCTCTTCTTAGTGGGCCTGCCTGGAGGAGCTGATGCTGGGCAGCAGCAAGAGAAACTCAGTCAGGAGAATGATCTGCACCGCGACCTGATCCAGAGCGACTTCCAGGACAGCTACGGCAATCTGACCATCAAGACCATGGTCATGCTGGAGTGGCTGGCTGCTCACTGCACCAACGCTTCTTACGTCATGAAGATTGACTCGGACATGTTGGTCAATGTCCCCAACTTGGTCAAACTGTTGCTGGATCCCGGCACGGCCAAACAAAACTACATGACAGGTTTGGTGTGGTGGCACAGCCCAGTTTTGAGAGACCCATTTAATAAGTTCTACCTCCCGAGAGACGTTATCGCTGAGCCGGAGTTCCCCCCCTATCCTCTGGGCATGGCCTACGTCATGTCCCTGGACCTTCCCTGGAAGATCCTGCAAGTCTCTCCTCGGATTAAACCGCTCTTCATTGAAGACGCCTACCTGGGGATGTGTCTGAAGCACCTGGGCATTTCCCCCACCGACCCCCCGGAAAACACCATGTTTATCGTCGACCCCGTGCATCCTCTGAGCAGCTGCAGCCTCTCAAAGGTCATCGCCGTGACAACGACGAGCATCGCACAGATGAAGAGATACTGGGAGACGAGCAAAGGACCAGACGCTAAATGCTGAGCTTCAGATCATGTTTGTTTGAACTGAAAGTAGTTTCTTGTGGGCGATGGTGGGGCGACTTCATCTCATATTTAGTCTGGGGGGGAAAACCAAGAGTGGAGGATTTATTCAGTTTTTGCAGAAGTTGAACATAAAAATGTTTGTATAAAATAAATGTAATGCTTTGAAACCACAATATTTGTGTAATCTAATGTTTTTCTCAAACAGCTGACAGTTCGAAACTGTACTACTTCATATCCTGAACCGAGTCTCTGTCTGAAACATGATTTTATCCACATGAAGAGAAGTTGAAAAAAATGAGCTGTTTTGGTTATAGACGTGTTTGGAGTAACCAACTTGTGGATTCAATCATCTCGTGTTTTCGGGGGAAAGGATCCTCAACGATTCTCAGACAGTCCAGAGAATCTCTTGACATTCTCTAGAGGGGGTGTAACTGCAGAGAAGGTCTGGACCCAGTTCTGCAGCAAGAGTAGCCTACTAATGATTGGAGAAATCTGTCTGTTTGTCTTTCATTTGTGTTGCTGCGAGTCTGCAACAGACTGTATAAAGATGGACGACATGATGACTCCTCAAAAGTGAAGCCACCGCGTCTCCATCGCTGTTTGGCTGCAGTGGCGGTCATAAACCCTGCCTCCTCCATGTTAGTGGATTGGACTTGGACCAAAAAATGAATAATCAAAGTACAAAAAAAAATCAAATAGATTTTTCTCTGGTTAATGTAATTTATTCTTATCTGATTTTATTCCAGCAAGCTGAGTCTTAATTACTCATCTGGTTATTATAAAAATGGGGTGAAATGTCAACTTTAGTATCTTAACAGATTTTGGCTTCATTTCTGGATGGAGACGTGTCGACCACGTTTATTTACAGTCTATGGTTTGTAACTAGAAACTATTTAATCCCATCAGGCTATTTTTCATCACCCAGTTGCTAGTTTATTTTGAAATGTTGCCGCTCATACCACTTAAGAATTTGAAGGTGCAATAAAATGGACGTTGTTCATAAAATCTTTGACGTCATATTTGGAAAATGTATGTTGCAATTTATAAAGTTAGCAGTGGAGTTTTGTTCCTGCCTCTGCAATCAACCCTCTGCACTGCTGTAGTTGCTCCTTTTGTCCACAAGAGGGCAGAATAACACCAGGTAAAATCTACAGGCATTAACACAAACGGCATTAGATTATGAATGAGTATTGAATAATAATCATACTGGCTTTGATGTATTTACATCTTTACTGTACAAGTTTTTACAACATTTAAGTTGATAATATTCCCAAACTGTCAGAATTAAACATGTTTACAGCCTGATTTGGTCTCAACGGCTAAGTTACCCCTTCATGACCTGTATGGGCCTAAAATGATGCATAATGAAGGGGCGTGGCCTCTGTAGCGTTACCTTGGTGCTGTGCGCGGATGCCGTGGCCACAACGCTATGAACTGTGGGTAATTGTGTGTGTGTGTGTGTGTGTGTGTGTGTGTGTGTGTGTGTGTGTGTGTGTGTGTGTGTGTGTGTGTGTGTGTGTGTGTGTGTGTGTGTGTGTGTGTGTGTGTGTGTGTGTGTGTGTGTGTGTGTGTGTGTGTGTGTGAAGGAGTTTTCACAGTGGGAAAGTTGTTGACATGAACTCAGGAGATGGCAAGGGAGCAATTCTTCCTCCTGATATATTTCTACTCTCTTTCCTTCAGTTTTGCGTCTCCTGCTGTTTTCTTGCATGGGCCCTTTTGGATATTTGTCAGGGGGGCGCTGGAAGGAGAAGGTATCAGGAGATTATCCGGAGTACAGTGCAGGTCTGAAAGCAGCTACTGACGTATTGGGCACCAACCTCAGTGTCTGTGAGTCCTTGGCGGTGAACAGTGGGTCTCGGCCTTGAGGACCGTGACCTTCCCTTGGTCTCTTCCTCTCTCCAGCTGTCTGCGATCTGTTCTCCCTCCGTCAGATAGGGAGGATCCTCCAGTCAAAGGCCCTGCTCGCCCTCTTGCTGCTGACGGCATAAATCACACACATGTTGAAAACCCAAACCCTGGCTCCACACATCATTCATTGTTGTGCTGCCATCTAACGCCAGAGATCCCGCTCAGTGTCTGGGACCACGACATAAATCACTGCTGGCTCTCACCCACTGTGCAGCAAAGTACCAGGTTACATCTGGCAAGTAACTATCTTTTTCTTGAGTGTGTGAATCCTGTTAATGATGCAGTGAAGCGGGTGCTTCATGGACAGTCTGGAGTTTTGCACTTTGTCTCGGGAACAAGATTTACAGTCATTACCTGAAGCAGCAAGTCGGAGCAGGATGACTCGTTTGTGTTCAGACACATCGTCACTTCCTGTCTGCGCCCACCCGACACACACACACACTGCAGAGGAATTTGCTTATCTCCTTTTCTATCTCCTAGCAGGTTGGCTTGGACTAATGTTTATATTTATATTATTTAGGTCTGAGACAGATTTGAATAACAATGAGAGCCCGAAAGAAAGTACGAAAGAAAATGAATGTCTTGAAAATATGTAAATCCTTTAAATGTAATATAACTTGAGTCCTGGTCATGAGGTCCAGTTGAAATCTGTTTAAAGTACAACACAGATACTTTGAAAATGTAAACCCCATCCCCCTCTCACCCGTCATGTGC
>NC_061484.1:31962682-31966482 GCF_022539355.2 Hippoglossus stenolepis
TAAATGGTGGCCCGTGTGAGGGAGAGTACAGTTGGCAAAAATTCATAATTATGCAACATTAATTTTTTTTTCTCTTCCATTTTTGGCTAATATAAATGGTGCGTCCCGTGTGAGGCAGAGTACAGTTGGCAAAAATTCATAATTATGCAACATTAATTTTTTTTTCTCTTCCATTTTTGGCTAACATAAATGGTGCCCCCCGCGTGAGGCAGAGTACAGTTGAAAAATTCATAATTATGCAATATTAATTTGGTTTCATTTTTGGCCAACGCCAGAAATAAGTGGAATTTGGAATTTTCAGTCAAGCCAAAGGTTTGAATTCAATTCCACTAGTCTGCCACCGGAGTAGACATTCAACCGTATTTACAAACAAGTGCATTGTGGTGAAATTTAATTTATTCATAAATTAAATGTTTATTAATAATTAATTATTCATAACTACCATTTTAGGTCCTCATAGTGTTACGCTAAAAGATTGCTATCGTTGCTAATAACTCCAGTTGAATATTCGTTGTTGAAATTTTAAGAATTTCTTTTAACATTTGAATATCACATATTCAATGTTAACTGGTCAAGCTGTGAAATTTCCTGTAACTGTTAAGTGCTTTAGAATGAAGCCACCGGCCCTATGTAACAGAGCTTGTACCTGGCTGTTACTGCCAAGCATTTCAGCCCAAGTTGGATTAAGAGAACCTGAGAAAGAGCCACAGCGTGCTTCCAGCCCTGTGAATTTATATAACCCTCAACTGTTACTGCCCTGCATATCAGTTAGTGATTAAAAGTTTGGTGAACTGTTTAACCCACCATAGTTTTGGTTAGGCTAGTGTACGAACAAATCCACACTACAAGGTGTCTGCCAGTGCAACACCAAAGCCAACCACACTGCTTTTTGATTTATAAACTTGTAAATGACTGTGGACTATAGTGGCATCCGATCTTGATGGTGGATCATGATCTTGCTGGCTGCTGACCATGGACTATGATTGCAGCAGGACTGCTCGATACATAGTATTTCTCCTCAGACACTTGACCATTAATGACATTAATCCACCAATTCACTGACCTTCAGTTATACTTCAAAATGTTTACCCTAATCAATGCTGCTAAAACCTTTATCTTGATGTTCTCCTTTACACTTGACATCCATTGCACTTCTGTCCGTCCTGGGAGAGGGATCCCTCACATGTGGCTCTCTCTGAGGTTTCTACGTTCTTTTTTCCCTGTTAAAAGGGTTTTTAATTAGTTTTTCCTTACTCTTGTTGAGGGTTAAGGGCAGAGGATGTCACACCATGTTAAAGCCCTATGAGACAAATTGTGATTTGTGAATATGGGCTATACAAATAAAATTTGATTGATTGATTGATAAATCTAATCCTTCAATTTCAGACCCAACAATGGAGAACCCCTGTGTAGAACAGTTTGTTTCTTCCCTAGCACAGAGCCTGACCCCTGGCTATCCTGAATTCATCAGCAAGTTGAACTTCAGTGAGTGTAATAAAGAAATAGATTCTCTACTTAACGACAGGTGTGATGCACAAACAGCATCAAAGGGTCCATTGTTGAGATGCATGATTCTAAATTTCCACAGGCAAATCAACCTCGCCTGTCAGAGCAAAGCAGCCATGGAACAGGAGGTAAATGCCCTAAGAGCGCAAAATGCTCTTCTCCTCCAGGAGGTTCAAACTGCTAGTAAGAAAGCCCTGCACTATTTAGAAGACCTGCACTCAGCAGAGTCAGATCTCTATTCACACAAGGAGGAATTGTTAAAACTTAGATTAGAAGGCCCGGCCTTACATCAGTTTTTGAACCAATGTGATTCTGGTTATTCCGATTCACACTCCTCCAATAGTGTACGGTTAACTCCCTCTTCACTCCCAAGATGGGACAGAATCCCATCCGACCCTAAGTCTTCGGGAATTAAGTCACCTCCTGATCCTCCACTGACAGGAAGAGGTAACAGCTTCCTAACTTCCCATCTCCCTGACTCTGACACTGACATTGATGACATGTGTAGTTTACCCTCAAGAACACATTGTGCCTCATATGCTTCTCATCCACTGATGCATGACACATTTTTCCGTGCACAACTCTCCAAAGGGGGGACTTCAACCTTTCAAGATGTTTTAGCACCTCCCCCTCAACCAGAGAGACTGCAGCAGGTGATGCACGCCGGACCTCACAGTGTCCTCGCTTGATTTGCTTGAGTTTCTAGCTAAAGATATTGAACAATTTGATCCAGACAACTGTGATAACAATATTGATAATTACTTTAGAGAACTAGATCTCAGCTTAAGTGATGTGCCAAATGCAACAGAAAGAGAGAAGGTTAGACTCGTGTTAAAAAACAGCTCTACAGCTGTTCACAAGTTAATTCAGTCACTTCCTTCCAGTGTCACAAGTAACTACACAGAGCTCCGTCAAGCACTAGTCGAGGAATTCTCTTCTACTGCTGACGAGATAACATCCATTGTTACAGCATCCCAAATTAAACATTCACGTCGCGAAAATCCCAAAGATTATTTTCGATGTTTGAGGCATGTTTATTTTCAGGGAAAGAACACACCAGGCCTAGAAGAAAATCTCACCTTCAAGTCCATGTTCTTACGTAACTTACATCCATGTATACGCACACATGTTGTACTGATGACACAGCAAGGAAAACCTTCAATGCAGCAGATCAGGAAGATGACACAGGTGGCTTGGGAAACTGTTATCACTTTCAAGGCTACAGTAGGTGCAACCGAGCCCGTCAAAACAAACAGCACGGTGCCAAATTCATCCGCTGCCTCAAAACGTCACCCTCAAAACAAAACGAAGGGGGGTGACAACAGGCAGCGTAGGGACACAGAGCGTATCCGCCATGTCCACCAACTTCCCAGAGATAGGCATTCCCACAGTAGAAGCTGTAGGAAGCCATACTCTGAAATTCTGGCTCAGACAACTTACCACTACTCAGAAGATGACGACAGCGTCTCTGAGTACAGTTTAAAATATGGTTATGACCGAGCACACAGTGACAGTGCCTCTGAAGTCCTCCTGGACTCTGGCTCCCCAGAGCGTTACGGCCCTGAGCCACGACACAGGCGATCCAGAGCTCGCTTCTCACGGCCATAACCAACACAGTTCACCCCTGTACTGACAGTCAGTGTTAAGTTTCTTGCAGTTAATAGGAAACTGTTTTGTTAGCAACAGCAGCAAACTTCAAAACCTAAATTCTGATTGAACTTATATACCACTGCCAACTTTGTAAATATGTTTGGATCGACTACTTTTCATTTCATAATAATGAAGTCCATACCACACATGTTAGGACATTAGCATATTATTACAGAAACAATGATACAGTCATTTGGATCTTGAGACTTTGAAAAATAATGACAACCTTCCGCAGGAAAACCTGCTGAAGATTAAAATTGTTAAGTCTAACAGATCAGACTGAGTACTACATTGAGTAGGATTCCATGAGTGAACAAAACTCTTGGACATTCCAAAAATGACCTTATCATTGTACGTGCCACTCTCTCTGCATCGTATCTTACAATTTACAATGTCTTATTTTTTCCTTTTTCTCCCTAACCTAGTGAAGAGCACAGGTTATTCATATTGTACTGTCATTGTAATCTGAATTATTTGTCTAATTTGAATCTTGCTTAGCCAAACAAGATAGTATACACAAATGCCCAGATGTGACAATCCAAATGAACTGACAATTGACTTTTCCAGCTTTGGACTAAACATGTTCAAGTTCCCCTCAGGAACCCACGTCAGGTGCGATCCTGACAACGAAGGGGGATGTTGGG
>NC_061484.1:31966582-31974887 GCF_022539355.2 Hippoglossus stenolepis
GAAGTGCAAAAGCTGCAGTTCACTGGGTGGCCACTTGAGGCTGGCTCAAGAAGGAGTCAATTCCCATTGACTCCCATGTTAAAAAGCCCGACTTTAGAGCAGAATTAAACCTGTTTACAGCCTGGTTCAAAAAACGGTTTTAGTCTCAATCACTAAGTTCTTCCTTCATGACAACTCTGAGGGGGGTGAATGTTTTTCTAACTCACTTGTTTAAATTATATAGAGGTTTGATATTATGAATAATTATCACTTGATGGACAGGTGACGTCACCGTTAGATCGCGACTCCAGTACCTAGCCTGTTGCCTGCTCGGCTTCACCTGAGCTAACAGGCTAACAGGCTAACAGGCTAACCCCCGTCACTGAACAGGACCTGAGTCTGTGGAGAGGTTTCACTCACATATCGGATGAATAATACGGTTTGATGTTCGGCTTGTTCTCCTGACGGAGAAGTTAAAGACGTCTGCGCTCCAGTTTCTGTGGTAAGTAAAGTTTAGTATTTTATTTATGTGTTAGTAGTGATGAGCAGGTATCGGTGTCTCTGTACCTGGCTTGTTAGCTTAGCTCCGCTAGCCTGCAGGCAAGATACCAGCAGTAATGGCGATGCTAACGGGACCGTACGGGAGTTATTGAACCGACATGAACCGACATGAACCGGTCCACACAGCAGAGAGAAGCGTTATGAATCTTTTAAACTGAGACAGGCGACTGTGTGTGTGTCTGGAGAATAAGCTCCACCACGTAAGATATCTAATATTATGTAAAGTTGTTTCACTCGCCAACCTATTTGACTTGACTACGTTATTGTTAGTAACTTCAGTATTAATGTCATATTAGATTATTGTTCAAGAAAAAACGTTAGTGCAGCTGCTGCAGTGGGAAACTCGTTGAGCTGAACTTTGTTATTGTGGCTGTACGGTAACGTAACGTTAAATTTAAATAGTTAAAATTTTTACCACAAACACAGATTATTATTCTGCAGAAACAGATTTACTGTGATCAACTAAAACGTTTTATTCAGAGTATTGGTGTTAATGTGTTGTAACGTGTTAGTGAAAACTAAACTTGTCGCCTGCATTCAGTTTTTACATCGTTAATCTTAGGCAGACTTTACTGAATTATTGTGTTAAATAAGTGGACATGCAGAACAATGTATGTTTTTGTCACATATAAATAAATTATAGGAAATGTGTAACTTTACTAGAATAGACAGTCACATAGAGAACCTGAGGCTGATGTCCACCACCTATTTCCTAAGCTGAAATGATTATGATCTGATGAACTTTGAAGTAATACACTTTTTACCATGTAAAAGTCTGTTAAGGAGTTAACCTGGCACATGTATGACTTTACGTATCTGTGTATTTGTGTTGAATGTTCCTCTAGGTGACTCAGACAGCCTGCACCTGTGGATGTCCAACATGAGACACAACTGGAATCCAACCAGACTGAACACTGAGGGTCATCACTTCAACACTGACTCCAGGTACAGACCTGTTTTCATAACTTACAAACAATCAAAGCAAAGTATTGCACATAATACATAATGTATTAAATAATATATGCAATACTTTTAATGTGGAAGAAGTCCATACTGTACATTCATTGTCTTGGTAGTGCACTGTTTAATCCACAACTATATTCAAATACATAGTTGAATATCCACAGAAAATAAGGATACAAACTTTGTTCATAAGTAACACTTCCTCTACAATAATGCCATACTTTTATGTTTCCTGTCATTTTATTAGTGACGGACGAGCCTGAAGGACACAGCTGTGCTGACTGTGTTCTGTCTCTTATGGCAAAGAAGAAAAATAAAACACTGGGTTTTTATCTAAAGTGTATCAAATCAGAAAGTAAAAGATAAACATTGCTCTGATAAGTGTTCATTTTTTTAACCAACCATAATGAATATAGAAATTAACTCTATTATCCATGACACTTAGCAATGACTGCCAACTCTAAACAGTTGCAAGCCATCTTTAGTTAAGGGAGGAAAACATGAAGTGTTGTGCAGATGAAGCTGGTGCAGGTCGTCCTCATGTTGACCAGCCTGAAGGTGCCGATCTCCACCATGTTGCTGCTGCCACAGTGGATGCTGAGGACATCAGGTGCTGCTGTGCTTCATCTAATGAAAAGAAGAAACTCACTATAAAAGGATGTTTTATGTTGTGTATGTTCCAGCAAAGACTGGTTCTTACAGTTTATTCTGTGTTCAGCAGGTGGAAGCACCACAGATTTCAGACAGAACCGATGTTCCCTCCATTTCTCTCAGTGTGAAAACATAATTATATAATAAATATGAGAACTGTTTACAACAGTGGTGTGTGGAGATTATAATCTTATCTAAACTGTCTAATTCACTGTAAATTCCATAACAGGCTAAATAAACGAGGTGGCAATAGTAATGGTGGTTATACCAGCCTGTATCAGAACATTTGTGAAACATATAGTTACTATCACATGCAACTTACACATGTAGCGTATTGATATTAACTTATTAAAATTAAAATCAAGTGACAACCAAACACACGACTCTGTAGTAATGTAGTTAATTTGCTTCAATCTGTTCATTACACGTGTTAAATAAACGGTAACTTTTATAACAATTACATATTAAAAACCACTTGAGGCATGTAAGCATATGATTATGATAATAGATAAAGCAATAGGTTTTGTTGTTGTGTAGTTTCAAGGTTACTTACCTCTAGTGAGTTCGTTGTAAAGATCGCGACCATCCAGAAGCAACAGCACCGCAGCGCTAGTCAGTTTGCGGCATCGGGTAGCATGTAGCCTAGCTCCTTAGCCTGAGCTAACCAGGTAATGTTGAGCTCTGCGGGCGTGGCTCAGCTGTCAGTCTAACTCGCACGACTCCTCTTTGCCCATTTATTGGTTAGCCAGGAACTAGGAGGAGTCAGCACTGGCAAGATGGCGTCAGGTGAACGCCTACTACTAGCCTCATTTTCACTCTTGAGAAACCAACGGGTGACGTCACGGACACTACGTCCATCTATATATATAGTATATGGGTGGGACGTGGCCAAAACACACAGTAAGTTTCCCACAAACTTAACTCAATACGTATATGGTTAATTCCAAGTGACAGCAAACAAGCACACAACTGCAGCTGAAACTGAGGTCTGACTGACTGCGTGGATGGTAAAAACTTTAGGGATGATATTGCAAGCACATGGCAAATAGTGCTGCAAATTGCACGACACAAAACGATACAAAGCAGCAATGTGGCAAAACACCAATCTAGAGATTCCATGTTATAATAATAAGAGAAGCGTAAAAGTGGTTTGGTTGATTATGAAAATGTGGTGGAACAAACTACAATCTGGTGGCCGCCACCGTCTGGATAATTAACTGGAAACGCTGCTTTGACATATTACATAATACTTATTAGCCTTGGTGGAGGTATGGACTGTCAGAGCAACATTCTAGTTTCAAATTAGTTTAATGTTAGCAACAGCTAAGAAACTTGTTAAAAGGCAATGGGAGATGGAACTCTAGGTTTATTATGTTACATCCAAAACACTTCCATGATTATTAAGAGACTATTGCTGCTTACAAATGAAACTTGTGAGTTTGTGATTATGACGTCATGTACATGGTGTTTAAGTTGTGAGAACATTGCTGCAAGGCAAAGCTTTACTGACGTTACTGTCAGTGTCTAGAAGCCACAGATACACAATCTAGAACGTTAGCAGGCGAGTCACATAACACAGGAAATGCATAGAGCTCTTTTTATGAGGAAGCGATTTTGTTGAGATCTGATAAACCGTCTCACACAGACAAACAGACCATTCTGACTTCAGTCTTTTATTTTCTCTGTGATAGATTTTTACCATTTAAAGTTTTTATTTTTGATGAGCTTTCATTTAAAGTCATACTTTCTGTTGAGAAGCTGAAGACAACACTGGCCATGTTGTCGGCAGGAGCTGAATGTGTGTTCATGGGTTTGTTCCTGTACATCTCAGGTATGAATGACCGTTTATTTCTGCAATACTAACTGTGAATCGTAACTGAACCGTAAGAAATTTTAATGTTTATCAGCATATTAGTCAATTGTAGATTGATTGGAAGAAAAAAGATGACGCTCAAATATTTTCTCAGATTCTGCTCTTCACATATATTACAGCAAATCGGTATTTACAAAAACAATTTATGTACAATTTATCTACTAGAAGTTAAGAACTATAAAAATGCTTTTCTGTTAAAGGGGTTCGAGCAAAAAGCATCTGTGCCTTAAAAGGTTCATCAGTGGATCTACACTGCTCAGCTCAACTTCCCAAATCAAGCATGAAATGGTTCACTGTTCGCTGGGAGGACAACAAGAAGGTTCCAGATCAAATCTTTGCAGATGGAAAACGTGTGAACATATCTGAAGAGAGCAACTTCACTATTACGATCAATGATCTGAGAGAGAGTGATAAAAACACTTACTGTTGTAGTGACGTTGATGACAAACGAGATAAATGCCAGAGGGGAGAAATTCAGCTCCTTGTTGCAGGTACAGTGGTTCAGTTATTTATTATTAATTTATTACTGCAAAAATTACATCAGTGCATTAATTCTTGTTTTATTCAACATCCTCTCAGACCTGCAGGTGAAGGTGTTTCCTGCCACAGGAGAAAAGACGGTGTCACTGATGTGCAGCAGCAGTTGTCCTCTGACTGAAAGCCCTGTGGTCTATATCTGGTACAAGAACACAGAGTTTCTCTATCAGGACTCGTCTCCTTGGTACCAGGAGCTAATCAGCAGCGAGGAATCAGTCACATACTCCTGTGCTCTCAAAGGCTACGAGCATCTCAGAGCCCCTGAAGTCTCAGTGGGTGAGTGACAACATGTGGCTCCGTATCCTGGTGCCTTGAATTGTAAAGCTTGTGAAACACTGTTCACCACAGAATGTCGTTCTTCTTTTGTCCAGCTTCTCTCACATCAGCCTGCTTCACTGTGACCTATGCTAAAGGCAGAATGTGCTCAAATCAGCAGAGACCAGAAGATGAGCCGTGCTCCATCACATATCCCAGAGGTGAAGTTTCACAAATAATTACATGCAAACACACTCCCAACCCCATACGTCTAAACCCTTTAAATAATGTTTTCACAATTTAAAAGATCTACAGTGTTTCACCAGAGATCGTTAGTTACCTTACACGTTGAAGCCCGGTCATACTGAGGTCCTGGTTAGGGACCATGAGATATGAGTTCTGGTTGGGTTAAGGTTCGGCATGAATTGGTCAAGAATGTAAACATGTGTGTGTATGTGTATGTGTACAAATTAACTAAAGAAAGCATGGATGGATTTTCACTCATCATTACGTGGCAGGGATTATCCAGTAACTATTTGGTCACTCAAGTTATTAGCCCATCTCGATTAACGTGGCAGAGATGAAGTGGTGAGAAGCAGTTTGTTTTTTTATTCTCTCCCAACAGAAGTACATGTTCAAAAGACTGAAGCAGATCAGTATTTCAAACTGGCCTGTAACACCAGCTGTCCACAGACGGAAGCTCAAACCATCACATGGTACAGAAACAGAAAATTGGAGCCGGAACCACGATCAGTTCCCAGCTCCTCTCATGACTCTTACTCCTGTGCTGTAGAGCACTTGCTCTCAGATGAAGTTTGTGAGTATGAGCCTGTTTGTGGTCTGTTATAATTCATAAAAGATTTGAGTCAAGAGCCGTAAAAAGGAGCAAGATAAACTGTTTGATGATTTGTTTAAAATCTCTGTTTCAGGTATTCAGGATCAAAACTGCTTCAGAGTGAATTATGTCAACAGGAGGATCTGTGCTCTGCAAGGTTCCTCAGTGAACATCTCCAGTGAATACTCGGATCCTTACAACCTGCAGTGGAAGTTTAAATCGTGGTATAAGAACAGGAGAAGTGATATGGCAGCTGGTGAAGAGCTGATAAAGAGTACAGATCGTATTAAGTTTCATGGAGTGATGAATAGCCACATCCTGACAATAAAACATTTTCCGTTTGTAAAATATCAGCATTAGCATGGACAAGGTGATGTATGGAACATGATAACTGTTCCTGTCATTATCTCTGCATT
The DNA here is from genome assembly GCF_022539355.2 of Hippoglossus stenolepis. Classification (NCBI taxonomy): domain Eukaryota; kingdom Metazoa; phylum Chordata; class Actinopteri; order Pleuronectiformes; family Pleuronectidae; genus Hippoglossus; species Hippoglossus stenolepis. Next base: position 31,972,653 of record NC_061484.1, read on the forward strand.
GCACTTACTGTACGTTGAGGGCATCAGTTTGCTGTGCAGCTTCCTGTGATGCACATCTCCAGCTTCTTGATGCCTCAACAGCACATTTGAGAGCCCTGACAAACAGTCACTGCCTGTTTTAGGAAGCAGGAAGTTTTAGTTTCAGTGACCAGTCTGTTAAAACTACATTACTGACTGGTACTCTTCACTGTGCATCAACAACCCTTAAATAAATACTACTACTTCTGTGAAATGTTGGGATCATGACTTAATCAAGGTTACAACAAAATGTTCTGTGCAGTTATTGACTGCGGTCAAGGCAGCCGACACTCGCGCCTCTGTGGTCAAATCAGCCGACACGGAAATTCCACTGCACTCATATCCTGACATTTATGGTAAACGCATCCAAACCACCCAGAACGGGAACGGCAACGGAGTACTCGAAGTTAGAGGAAGAACACATGTGGGCCTACGTCCGTTTTCAAAATAAACTGCTGACATGGAGCCTATACAAAATGCATAATTGAAAATAAATTTATTGGATTATATTCACAAGAAGTATATATCGTCTTACCTGTGTCATTTTTATGAATAGCATTTTGACTATCAATTAAGAGATTTTACAAGATAAAAGTCACACATTTTTAGCTTCAAGTAGCTAATTTCTGGATATTTTAAAGTACTATGAAAAGACTTTGCTCAATAGTGTTCAGGACCTCTCAGACTACCCACATACTGAATATCAAACATTTTTACTGTATAGATTAAGAGATTTTACAAAGTAAAGTGAACATGGTGTTTATCCTCGTGTTGTTCCTGGGTCGGATTGACCCAGAGTGTGTGTGTGTGTGTGTGTGTGTGTGTGTGTGTGTGTGTGCGTGCGTGCGTGTGTGCGTGGTGAGTGCGTGTGATCATACGCAAGCCCTGGCCGGTCAGGGTTAGGGTTAGGGTGACCCAAGGATTGTCATTATCCAATTCTCCTGGGGTAATTGAGACCAATGGATTGTCATTCTCGATTCTCCTGGGGGTCATTTAGACCCCAGAGAGGGCTGTGGTGCTCTGTGGGGTCATTTAGACCCACACCTGATTCCAATTGAAATCTAGGGGGTACATTAGACCCACATAGAATTCTCTCTGTGCCACTCTCCGGACCATGGCACGATGTCACGTCAGGAGCGTTTCACCAGGAACAGGTTCTCCAGCAGGTATTCTCCAGCAACCATCCTCTGAACCCGAAGAGGACGCGAAAGAGCCAGACCGAGAAGCGGACGGACAAGGAGATGGAGAAGCAGACCGAGAAGAAGACAGAGAGGACGGCGATGACGGCGACGCACGACGAAGACGACGAAGACTACGACCCAGTGGGTGATGCTTCTGCAGATTTGTCATCCTTGGAAGAAGAAGAAGAAGAAGAAGGACAAGACCACGGCGACACCACCACCACCACCAGACTCGTGGAAAGAGCGACCTTCCCGTCAAGAAATGGGAAATAACATGGTCTTCGGGGGCGTACGGCCGAGAGGAGCGCCACTGCTCCTCCTCCTCCTCCTCCTCCTCTCTCTGCGGCTCAGCGGGGTCCCCAGGGCCCAAAGAAAAACAGGAACGTGGTGCTCCTGAACACACGGCACCCTGAGGCCGACATCAGCGACCGCGGGGACGGGAAACCGGTCATCGTCCTGGACTACAACCGCAACAAAGGTGGCGTGGACAACCTAGACAAGGTGATCGGAACGCACAGCTGCAGGAGGATGACCGCGCGCTGGCCCCTGGTCGTCTTTCACAACATTCTCAACGTCTCTTCCTACAACGCCTTCGTGATATGGAGAGATCAACCCCGACTGGATGCCAGGCAAGCGGAACAAACGGAGGGTGTTCCTCGAGCAGCTGGGAAAGGCTCTCGTGACTCCGTTCATCGCACGAAGGGAGCGCATCCCCCGCACGGAAGCGTCCGCCGCGGTTGTGAAGGCTGTAAAAGCCGCTGCCGCCACACAGAGAGCTCTTGATCACGACGCTCGACCGAGCGTCCGGCCTCCTCCATAGCCCTAGCAGCAGCCCCGCTCGGGGCGAGTAAGAGGAAGAGGTGTCAGATATGCCCCAGGAAAAAGGACTGTAAAACTCACACCGTGTGCCGCGGGTGTAACAAATACATCTGCAAGGGCTGCTCACTTGTCTATTGCCCTACGTGTGCGTCCTAATATGGAGTGGGCTATGTGGGGGGCCAACAGCCGGGGAAGCAGGGACAACACAAGGGTTATG
>NC_061484.1:31974987-31984325 GCF_022539355.2 Hippoglossus stenolepis
TAAACAGCTGCCATTGTTGTTGTTTTCTGGTGTCTGCTCATTACACAAAGCAACAGTCGGCACTGTGAAGTAAACTGTGACACTCACTTTCCAAAATGCTCTGTTTTGTTTTCACACATGGATAAACAGAAACCAGGTTCTTCAAAAATCTGCACTATTGGAAGGTGTTTGTATAAATCTCCATATTAGTGAGTTAAAATGCCGTTTGCATTTAGATGAGAGGCCCAAACACAGAGGAAAAATTTAATTTAGCAAAATATCAGCATTAGCATGGACAACATTCTCGGCTGGCCCCTCAAACAGAGTTCGTCAACATTATGTTATAATTCTTACAGCAACGAAAGATAGGAAGTGTAAAAAACATTTTAATTTCAAATTAAGTTCATTTAAAAAAAACTTAAACAAAGAACCTTAAAACCTTCTGATTTTCAAAATATAAATATAAACAACAATAAAACTGTCAACGAATAAACGTCACGTTAATTCCAAGTGACAGCAAACAAGCACACAACTGCAGCTGAAACTGAGGTCTGACTGACTGCGTGGATGGTAAAAACTTTAGGGATGATAGTGCAGGCACATGGCAAATAGTGCTGCAAATTGCACGACACAAAACGATACAATGCAGCAATGTGGCAAAACACCAATCTAGAGATTCCATGTTACAACAATAAGAGAAGCTTAAAAATGGTTTGGTTGATGATGAAAATGTGGTGGAACAAACTACAATCTGGTGGCCGCCACCGTCTGGATAATTAACTGGAAACGCTGCTTTGACATATTACATAATACTTATTAGCCTTGGTGGAGGTATGGACTGTCAGAGCAACATTCTAGTTTCAAATTAGTTTAATGTTAGCAACAGCTAAGAAACTTGTTAAAAGGCAAAGGGAGATGGAACTCTAGGTTTATTATGTTACATCCAAAACACTTCCATGATTATTAAGAGACTATTGCTGCTTACAAATGAAACTTGTGAGTTTGTGGTTATGACATCATGTACATGGTGTTTAAGTTGTGAGAACATTGCTGCAAGGCAAAGCTTTACTGACGTTACTGTCAGTATCTAGAAGCCACAGTTACACAATCTAGAACGTTAGCAGGCGAGTCACATAAAAGAGGAAATGTATAGAACTCTTTTTTTAAACTAAGAATAATGAGGAAGCGATTTCTTACAAGTTGAGATCTGATAAACAGTCTCAAACAGACAAACAGACCATTCTGACTTCAGTCTTTCATTTTCTCTGTGATAGATTTTTACCATTTAAAGTTTCAATTTTTTATGAGCTTTCATTTAAAGTCATACTTTCTGTTGAGAAGCTGAAGACAACACTGGCCATGTTGTCGGCAGGAGCTGAATGTGTGTTCATGGGTTTGTTCCTGTACATCTCAGGTATGAATGACCGTTTATTTCTGCAATACTAACTGTGAATCGTAACTGAACCGTAAGAAATTAAAATGTTTATCAGCATATTAGTCAATTGTAGATTGATTTGAAGAAAATAATTTATCTTCGAGAAGTTAAGAACTATAAAAATGCTTTTCTGTTAAAGGGGTTGGAGCAAACAGCATCTGTGCCTTAAAAGGTTCATCAGTGGATCTACACTGCTCAGCTCAACTTCCCAAATCAAGCATGAAATGGTTCACTGTTCGCTGGGAGGGCAACAAGAAGGTTCGAGATCAGATCTTTGCAGACGGAAAACGTGTGAACATATCTGAAGAGAGCGACTTCACTATTACGATCAATGATCTGAGAGAGAGTGATAAAAACACTTACTGTTGTAGTGACGTTAATGACAAACTAAATAAATGCCAGGGGGGAGAAATTCAGCTCCTTGTTGCAGGTACAGTGGTTCAGTTATTTATTATTAATTTATTGCTGCAAAAATAACATCAGTGCATTAATTCTTGTTTTATTCAACATCCTCTCAGACCTGCAGGTGAAGGTGTTTCCTGCCACAGGAGAAAAGACGGTGTCACTGATGTGCAGCAGCAGTTGTCCTCTGACTGAAAGCCCTGTGGTCTATATCTGGTACAAGAACACAGAGTTAATCTATCAGGACTCGTCTCCTTGGTACCAGGAGCTAATCAGCAGTGAGGAATCAGTCACATACTCCTGTGCTCTCAAAGGCTACGAGCATCTCAGAGCCCCTGAAGTCTCAGTGGGTGAGTGGCAACATGTGGCTCCGTATCCTGGTGCCTTGAATTATAAAGCTTGTGAAAAACTGTTCACCACAGAATGTCGTTCTTCTTTTGTGCAGCTTCTCTCACATCAGCCTGCTTCACTGTGACCTATGCTAAAGGCAGAATGTGCTCAAATCAGCAGAGACCAGAAGATGAGCCGTGCTCCATCACATATCCCAGAGGTGAAGTTTCACAAATAATTACACACAAACACACTCCCAATCCCATACGTCTAAACCCTTTAAATAATGTTTTCACAATTTAAAAGATCTACAGTGTTTCACCAGAGATCGTTAGTTACCTTACACGTTGAAGCCCGGTCATACTGAGGTCCTGGTTAGGGACCATGAGATATGAATTCTGGTTGGGTTAAGGTTAGGCATGAATTGGTCAAGAATGTAAACATGTGTGTGTGTATGTGTACAAATTAACTAAAGAAAGCATGGATGGATTTTCACTCATCATTACGTGGCAGGGATTATCCAGTAACTATTTGGTCACTCAAGTTATTAGCCCATCTCGATTAACGTGGCAGAGATGAAGTGGTGAGAAGCAGTTTGTTTTTTTATTCTCTCCCAACAGAAGTACAAGTACATGTTCAAAAGACTGAAGCAGATGAGCATTTCAAACTGGCCTGTAACACCAGCTGTCCACAGACTGAAGCTCAAACCATCACATGGTACAAAAACAGACGATTGGAGCAGGAACCACAATCAGTTCTCAGCTACTCTCCTCACTCTTACTCCTGTGCTGTAGAGCACTTGTTCTCAGATGAAGTTTGTGAGTATGAGCCCGTTTGTGGTCTGTTATAATTCATAAAAGATTTGAGTCAAGAGCCTGTAAAAGGGAGAAAGATAAACTGTTTGATGATTTGTTTAAAATCTCTGTTTCAGGTGTTCAGGATCTAAACTGCTTCACAGTGAATTATGTCAACAGGAGGATCTGTGCTCTGCAAGGTTCCTCAGTGAACATCTCCAGTGAATACTCGGATCCTTACTACCAGCAGTCGGAGTCTAAATCGTGGTATAAGAACAGGAGAAGTGATATGGCGGCTGGTGAAGAGCTGATAACGAGTACAGATCGTATTAAGTTTCATGGAGTGATGAACCGCCACATCCTGACAATCAATAAACTGAACAAGAATGACTCAGCAGAATACATATTCAGAATAGGAAGTGATGCAGGGAGATGGCCGGCTGTTCCTGGGGTGACTTTGGTCGTCACAGGTAGGTACAGTATTTAGATTAAATACCTGCATACTTTCTATAGAGAGTTACTATCGATAATAATAAGGCAACTAATTTAACAAACTAATTCCATTTACCCTTCTTGCTTATTTGGGTTGTTTTAGAAGACACTTGTTCAGGAACGTCTTTATCAACTGACCAATCTCATCTTTCAGATCTGAGAGTGAAGTTTAGTCCTTCTGAGGAGGTGACCGAGGGGCAGAGAGTCACGCTGACCTGCAGAACCAGTTGTCCTCTGACGGACAACATGAACTACATTTGGTACTTGAACAATCAACCTCTGAATCTGACAAAAACACAAAGCAAGTACCTGGTTCTAGACCCCGTCAGCAGTGAACATGCAGGAAACTACTCCTGCAAGGTTAAAATGCTCCAAAAGAGCTCTCTTCAAAAGATGCTCACTGTCCAAAGAAGAAAAAGGACTCAAGCAACCATACAATATGTTGCTCTTCTCCTGGTTATAATACCCATCTTCGTCTTCTTGTGGATTAGGTGAGCATCACTGTGCTCTGCTTCAAAGCAATGACTTTCACATTCTCTTTCACACTAACCTGGCTTCACCTATTCATTTCACTCTCTAGAAGAAAGATGACTTCCATCCAGTCTCCTAGAACTGAAACCTCCTTCAACTTGGAGGAGGTAAAGCAGAGAATTTTAACAGTTTCTTCCATTAGACAAACGTCCTCATCTATTCAGAGAGTTCAACCGAGTCCAAACAGCAGCTTCAACCATTGTTCTAATGAAACAGAGATGCATTGTCCCATATGTTCCATGAATGTTATATTTTACAATACTGTACATAAATCACGTTTTATTTTCTCAGTACAATTCAGTTTTTAATTTTATATACATCAAGAGTTATTCCAGGCAAATGCAGCTATATTGAACCCTCCCATTCATTTGACCTCCATTTGGAATCTTTTAATTTCATTAAGAGAATTTTAAATACACAGAAATATTAAATAAAAATGTTTCTCTTGTCTCTTCATCAGATAAGCCCTGGTCAAGTGTACGACGACATCTCGGCTCAACCAATAGAGGAGGATGATATTCTCTATAGCAGCGTCCGATTCCCCAACAACAGAGATGCTCTCTACTCACAAATCCAGTCACATCAGCCCCAAGAAGAAGAGCAAAGCCCCTATGCTGTTGTCAGCTTTATACCTGAAACAACACCTGAGTAAACACAGTCTATAAATGCATTTCTATTTCCACTTTCAGGCAAACTGGCCTGTTAGTGGACCTCTAAAATTAGTACATCGCTATAAACAAAGGGCTATTTGATCTGATATTTCCCCCTCCATTAAAAAAGAAATCTCCTTCCACACGAATTTTGTTTTCCTTAATATCTCTGATGGTATCTCTGTCACGACGAGAGCAACAAGACTACAAACACTCAAACAAGCATGCTGGGCCAGTAGGTGGCGATAAAGTCGAGGATCAACAATCCACCAAACAAGGACATTTTCCGTTTTGTAAAATATCAGCATTAGCGTGGACAAGGTGATGTATGGAACATGATAACTGTTCCTGTCATTATCTCTGCATTGCACTTACTGTACGTTGAGGGGCATCAGTTTGCTGTGCAGCTTCCTGTGATGCACATCTCCAGCTTCTTGATGCCTCAACAGCACATTTGAGAGCCCTGACAAACAGTCACCGCCTGTTTTAGGAAGCAGGAAGTTTTAGTTTCAGTGACCAGTCTGTTAAAACTACATTACTGACTGGTACTCTTCACTGTGCATCAACAACCCTTAAAGAAATACTACTACTTCTGTGAAATGTTGGGATCATGACTTAATCAAGGTTACAACAAAATGTTCTTATCACAAAATTATATTCAACAACCTTAAAAAATACTACTACTTCGTGAAATGTTGGGATCATGACTTAATCAAGGTTACAACAAAATGTTCTGTGCAGTTATTGACTGCGGTCAAGCCAGCCTACACTCGCGTCTCTGTGGTCAAATCAGCCGACACGGAAATTCGACTGCACTCATATACTGACATTTATGGTAAACGCATCAAAACCCAGAGCAGGGAATGCGCGGAGTACTCGAGGTTAGAGGAAGAACACATGTGGGCCTACGTCCGGTTTTCAAAATAAACTGTTGACATGGAGCCTATACAAAATGCATAATTGAAAAATAAATTTATTGGATTATATTCACAAGAAGTATATATCGTCTTACCTGTGTCATTTTTATGAATAGCATTTTGACTATCAATTAAGAGATTTTACAAGATAAAAGTCACACATTTTTAGCTTCAAGTAGCTAATTTCTGGATATTTTAAAGTACTATGAAAAGACTTTGCTCAATAGTGTTCAGGACCTCTCAGACTACCCACATACTGAATATCAAACATTTTTACTGTATAGATTAAGAGATTTTACAAAGTAAAGTGAACATGGTGTTTATCCTCGTGTTGTTCCTGGGTCGGATTGACCCAGAGTGTGTGTGTGTGTGTGTGTGTGTGTGTGTGTGTGTGTGTGTGTGTGTGTGTGTGTGTGTGTGTGTGTGTGTGTGTGTGTGTGTGTGTGTGTGTGTGTGTGTGTGTGCGTGCGTGTGCGTGCGTAAGTGCGTGTGATCAACGTAAGCCCTGGCCGGTCAGGGTTAGGGTTAGGGTGACCCAAGGATTGTCATTATCCAATTCTCCTGGGGTAATTGAGACCAATGGATTGTCATTCTTGATTCTCCTGGGGGTCATTTAGACCCCCAGAGAGGGCGCTGTGGTGCTCTGTGGGGTCATTTAGACCCACACCTGATTCCAATTGAAATCTGGGGGTACATTAGACCCACATAGAATTCTCCGTGTGCCACTCTCCCGGACCATGGCACGATGTCACGTCAGGAGCGTTTCACCAGGGAACAGGTTCTCCAACAGCTATTCTCCCAGCAACCATCCTCTGAACCCGAAGAGGAGCGAAAGAGCCCGAGAAGCGGACGGACAAGGAGATGGAGAAGCAGACCGAGAAGAAGACAGAGAGGACGGCGATGACGGCAGCGGCGGCGAAGACGGCCGAGACTACGACCCAGTGGGTGATGCTTCTGCAGATTCGTCATCCTTGGAAGAAGAAGAAGAAGAAGGACAAGACCACGGCGACACCACCACCACCACCAGACTCGTGGAAGAAGCGACCTTCCCATCAAACGCGGGAAATAACATGGTCCTCGTCGGGCGTACGGCCGAGAGGAGGGCAACTGCTCCTCCTCCTCCTCTGCTGCGGCTCAAAGCGGGGTCCCCGGGGCCCCCGATCCATGCGGCGTCCGCACTTGTGACCTAGCCTCGGCGTTCCGCCTGTTCATCACGCCACGGTAGAACATCATCCTGGAGATGACGAATCGGAGGTCGTTTTAAAAAATATTATTATTATGTTATGTTATGTTATGTTTATGTTATGTTATGTTATTATGTTATGTAGATACGGCTGCTAGTCCTCGTCTCATCTCATCTCCTCTCATCTCTTCTCCTCCTGTTTTTCTCACTAGGCGGTGTCCTTTCCTTCAGTACATGCCCAGCAAGCCGGCAAATACGGATCAAGTCGGGTGGCCTGCGATGCAAATCAAGCCGCGAAGATGCAATGTACACCGGAGCCACGGCGGGCGCAAGCAACCAGGCGTTGCAGGTAGTGCCGATGCGGAGGACTGCGGTCGTAACGTCACGCGACAATTACTACCTCTACGAACTCCAGCTCCTGGAGAGGAAGCTCACCGTGGTGCACGGTTCGAAGAACAGCCGAGCTCCGACGCTGCTCGCGGTCGAAAGGTGTTCTCATCCAAGTTCGCATTCACGCCGCCACCTGGTGTCCTACATCCCAAAGAAAAACAGGAATGTGGTGCTCCTGAGCACACGGCACCCTGAGGCCGACATCAGCGACCGCGAGGGCCAGGAAACCGGTCATCGTCCTGGACTACAACCGCAACAAAGGTGGCGTGGACAACCTAGACAAGGTGATCGGAGCGTACAGCTGCAGGAGGATGACCGCTGGCCCCTGGTCGTCTTCCACAACATTCTCAATGTCTCTTCCTACAACGCCTTCGTGATATGGAGAGAGATCAACCCAGACTGGATGCCGGGCAAGCGGAACAAGCGGAGGGTGTTCCTAGAGCAGCTGGGAAAGGCTCTCGTGACTCCGTTCGCATGCGAAGGAGCGCATCCCCGCGCGGAAGCGTCCACCGCGGTTGTGAAGGCTGTAAAGCCGCTGCCGCCACACAGGGAGCTCTTGACTCCGACGCTCGACCCGAGCGTCCGGCCTCCTCCATAGCCCTAGCAGCAGCCCCACTCAGGGCGAGTAAGAGGAAGAGGTGTCAGATATGCCCCAGGAAAAAGGACTGTAAAACTCACACCGTGTGCCGCGGGTGTAACAAATACATCTGCAAGGGCTGCTCACTTGTCTATTGCCCTACGTGTGCGTCCTAATATGGGGTGGGCTATGTGAGGGGGCCAACAGCCGGGGGAAGCAGGGACAACACAAGGGTTATGTTGTGAGAACATTGCTGCAAGGCAAAGTTTTACTGACGTTACTGTCAGTACCTAGAAGCGACAGTTACACAATCTAACACATTAGAGGCGGGTCACATAACACAGGAAATGTATAAAACTCTTTTTTAAACTAAGAATAATGAGGAAGCGATTTCTTACAAGTTGAGATCTGATAAACCATCTCACACAGACAAACAGACCATTCTGACTTCAGTCTTTCATTTTCTCTGTGATAGATTTTACCATTTAAAGTTTCAATTTTTATGAGCTTTCATTAAAGTCATACTTTCTGTTGAGAAGCTGAAGACAACACTGGCCATGTTGTCGACAGGAGCTGAATGTGTGTTCATGGGTTTGTTCCTGTACATCTCAGGTATGAATGACCGTTTATTTCTACAATACTAACTGTGAATCAGAACTGAACCGTGAGAAATTTAAATGTTTGTCAGCATATTAGTCAATTGTAGATTGATTTGAAGAAAAAAAGATGAAGCTCAAATATTTTCTCAGATTCTGCTCTTCACATATATTACAGCAAACCGGTATTTACAAAAACAATTAATGTACAATTTATCTACTAGAAGTTAAGAACTATAAAAATGCTTCTCTGTTAAAGGGGTTGGAGCAAACAGCATCTGTGCCTTAAAAGGTTCATCAGTGGAGCTGTGCTGCTACATTTAGCTGCACACTTGTAACTGGACCAAGAACTGCTAACACAACTACTGAAACTGGTAAACAGCTGCCATTGTTGTTGTTGTTTCTGGTGTATGCTCATTACACAAAGCAACAGTCGGCACGTGTGAAGTAAACTGTGACATCATCATTTCCAAAATGCTGTTTTGTTTTTACACACGGATAAACAGAAACCAGGTTCTGCAAAAATCTGCACTATTGGAAGGCGTTTGTAAAAATCTCTGTATTAGTGAGTTAAAATACCGTTTGCATTTAGATGAGAGGCCCAAACACAGAGGAAAAATTTCATTGAGCAAAATATCAGCATTAGCATGGACAACATTCTCGGCTGGCCCCTCAAACAGAGTTCGTCAACATTATGTTATAATTCTTACAGCAACGAAAGATAGGAAGTGTAAAAAACATTTTAATTTCAAATTAAGTTCATTTTTCAAAAAAACTAAAACAAAGAACATTAAAACCTTCTAATTTTCAAAATATAAATATAAACAACAATAAAAATGTCAATGAATAAACGCAATAAATCATCAGTGTTTTAGTTTGTAAATTAGCAGGATTACACAAAAACAACTGAACTGACAACCATGACATTTTGTGGAGGGGTGGGACATGGCCAAAGGAAGAATACACACAGGAAGTTTCACACAAACTTAACTCAATACGTATATGGTTAATTCCAAGTGACAGCAAACAAGCACACAACTGCAGCTGAAACTGAGGTCTTTA